>NC_089200.1:1922745-1945245 GCF_963930695.1 Labrus bergylta
TGCCCAAACCTGACATAACTCTGATCAAATTACATGGCCATAGTTTCTTCCCCAGCAGGAGTATGGCATGTTAATTATCACCCATATCACCCTGCAGTGATGACGAGGAGGTCATAATTAAACCCTCACCTTGTCGCACAGAATGTACAGAATCACACCCACACACACCCATTTCTACTCAGTTCACTTTTAGCCTTCACAAAGACTTACTTTAAATTCAGACTCAGCTGAGGTACTGCCCTCTTAATGAGTCAACAGTTTCTATATATTTTTTACATTAAAACCACAGATTAAACATCATTTATTCACTTTTGATGAGGTTTTGCCACATATGTTGACAAGCAGGGTCTCGTAGTTTCATCGGGTTTCACCAGGATTCACAAGGTTTGACTGGGTTTCAGAGGGTTCAACGTGTTTCACAGTGTTTCACCCGATCTTACAAGGTTTCACCAGGTTCCACAGGATTCATCTGGTTTCTCCGGGTCTTACAGGGTTTCACCATGTTTTATTGGGTTTTACCAGGTTTCAGGGTTTCGCCGGGTTTCAGGGTTTCACCAGGTTTCAGGGTTTCAGGGTTTCACCAGGTGTCACCAGGTTTCAGGGTTTCACCAGGTTTCAGGGTTTCAGGGTTTCACCAGGTTTCAGGGTTTCACCGGGTTTCAGGGTTTCACCAGGTTTCACCAGGTTTCAGGGTTTCACCAGGTTTCAGGGTTTCACCAGGTTTCACCAGGTTTCAGGGTTTCGCCGGGTTTCAGGGTTTCACCAGGTTTCACCAGGTTTCAGGGTTTCAGGGTTTCACCAGGTTTCAGGGTTTCACCAGGTTTCAGGGTTTCACTTTCATGGTAACCCAAACTGAGCAAAAGAGCTAAACTTCAACATCTTTAATGTTTTTTCCTGAAGTACTCAGACACAATCTAAAAGTTACACATCACCTCACAGTTGAAAAATAAAATACAACATTAGGGAACCATAAGACCTTTGTCTTGTGTGTTTGGTAGCCAGGCAAAATAAATTACATGATCATTTCAAAGTAAGAATGAGACGCTGTAAGATACATTTGACTTAAAGAAGGATGTTAAACATTATATTTCTGCAAAAAGAAAAAATAATAAACATGATCCAAGCATGTCAAGAAGCTGAAATACACACAAATCAAAAGAAATATTATTCATTAAACACTTTTGATGTTGTTTTAATTAACAATAAAATATTAAAAAAAACAGCTATTTCATATCAATACATTTCTCCTTAGTAAAAAAATAAAGCAAGCAAGGGAATTTTTTCATCTTGGAATCCAAAAATCAAAACTAGAGATGCAAACAGATTTATTAAGACATCTTTTGTCTCTGTTGAAAGCAGTATCAGTATTTTAGTATTTTAGTATTTATTTATTTGCACAGTAAGGAAAAAAAACAAAACATATTTAAACAAATAACAAAATAGACAATATTTAGTGCAGGAAGGGGAGCCTCACCTAAACAATGCTAGAATATCATCAGATTAAAAAACAACAAAAAAACAAAACAAAACATAATGAAGATGCAACAAAGAATATCTACACAGATATGTAGAGAAACATGTATTAACTGCATACAGTAACAAATGACAAACAAAAAACAGTGTGCGTGTGTTTGTGTGTGATGTGTGTGTGTGCGTGTGTGTGCAACATCTGTTTAAACACACCTATAGTGACACAAAAAACAAAAATACTGCTTATATGAACTTACAAGTAACTCTGATAAATCATAAATACAATATAAAGCTTCCACACTCTACTGGATTTCATACAATTTACAATACATACAATCCTGATAGATCAGAGACATAGACTGAAGACGACCAGGTCCATGATCCTGGGCTTTTCTGTACCTGCACCCTGAAGTCAAGAGTTCATACTCAGACCACACTCTGGTGAAATGTAAATAAAATACTGTTACTGATACTGTCCAGTTTGAAAAGATTACAGTTTAACACGTTGTTAGCTGAGGTGCTGAATGCATTTCCTGCTTCTGTTATATGTTGAGTGAGCACGTCTTTAGGTGTGCAGGTCACGATGAGTGCATGTGAATGTGAAAGGCTATAATCACTCTGTGTGTAGGAGGGTTACAGTCCCCTGCCTCACACAGTCAATAAAATCAAGGGACCGAATTGGAAGTGCACGTTGTGTTATTATTATGACATTATAAATGTTGCTTTTTGTGAAAAAATCCTGCAAATTAAGTCTGTGAGTGAATCAGCCTCATTAGAGTTTTCATAGCTGAAGGAGACAGTCACTGCTCCCACAGCGTGCTGCTCTGCTGGAGAAGGGGCGGGGTTCTGAGGTTAGGGCGGGGAAAGACAACGTGAGTCCCAGTGTTGAGAAACGTGAGGTGAGTTTTGTTTGCTTTCACATTCCTCAACCAAGAGTATTACATCATCAACACAGTCACACACACTGTAATTACAGATCAGTGCAATCATTTGTAATTTTGCAGCTCTCAAGGAATCCTGCAGCTCTCCTGGGGGGAAACAGAATTTACCTGCAGGACGCTGACTACACCACTGATTTAAAGATAGTCACATGATTGGTCAAAACTCAAATCAGGTTTACATTAAGCTTTAACTTGACATGCTGTGTTAACATTTACATCACATGATACATGTTCTATGTTTCATTCTACAAGATATGAATAGTATGTAATAACTATTTCTCACTATGTAATAGAATATTAAAGGAGCAGTATGTAGACTTAGACTTAGACTTTCTTTATTGTCATTCAAACTTGTACTTTACAGAGCAGATAAGAACGAAATTTCGTTGCATTTGGCTCGTTGTAGTGCAGGATAAAAACAGCAGCAAGTATTTACATATAAAAAATAAAAATAAGGTGCAGATATAAATAGATATAAAAAGAAAAACTATGAGTAAAAATACTATACAGATAAATATATTGCACGTTATATTGTGTTTTACAGTCCAGTGAGGTAGTCCTGTGTGGGGGTTTGAGGGGGAGTGGAGGGATTATTTTTTCCTGTTCAAGTCTTATGGCCTGTGGGAAGAAGCTGTTACAGAACCTGGAAGTTCTGCTTCGGAGGCTGCGGAACCTCTTTCCAGAGTCCAGCAGCGAAAACAGTCCTTGGTGGGGGTGGGAGGTGTCTCTGCTGATTTTCTGAGCCCTGGTCAGACAGCGGATCTTTGTGATCTCCTGGATGGGAGGAAGTGGAGTCTTAATGATCTTTTCCGCCGTCCTCACCACTCTCTGCAGGGACTTCCAGTCGGAGGCACTGCAGGCTCCGGACCAGACAGAGAAGCAGTTTGTTATGATGCTCTCTATAGTGCCTCTGTAGAAGGTGGTGAGAATAGGAGGAGGGAGGTGTGCTCTCTTCATCCGACGCACAAAGTGCATGCGCTGCTGCGCTTTTTTCACAAGAGCGCCGGTGTGAAGGGACCAGGTCAGAGTGTCTGTTATCTGCACCCCCAGGAACTTTGTGCTGCTAACTCTCTCCACTGCTGTGCCATTGATGAGGAGTGGTGTGTGGCTGGGCTGGCGCCTCCTGAAGTCGACAATGATCTCTTTGGTTTTATCGACGTTCAGGGTCAGGTTGTTGGTTCTGCACCAGTCAACCAGATGTTTCACCTCCTCTCTGTAGTCCATGTCGTTGTTGTCACGGATGAGGCCCACTACTGTTGTGTCGTCTGCAAACTTCACGATGTGGTTAGTAGTGGACCTGGCGCAGCAGTCATGGGTCATCAGGGTGAACAGCAGTGGACTCAGAATGCAGCCCTGAGGGGAGCCGGTGCTCAGGGAGATGACACTGGAGGTGTTGTCGCCCACCCGCACAGACTGGGGTCTGTTTGTGAGGAAGTCAAGCAGCCAGTTACATAGGGGGGTGCTGAAACCAAGGGGGGCCAGTTTGCTCACCAGATGCTGCAGGATGATTGTATTGAACACTGAGCTGAAGTCCAGAAACAACATCCGCACGTGTGTCCTTCTCTTCCAGATGATGTAACTTTGACACCTAGTGTTTAAAATGGGTACTGCAGTCCAATTTGAAAACATTGTAAAGAGCTGTCTCTCCCCCCCCCCCCCCCTCTCTACAGTCGATGCTCACACAGGTCACCATGTGGTGGACTCTGAAGCTTCAGTGTTTATCCAGCTCTGCATGGGTCTGTAAACCTTTCTGTGTTCTAACCTCTCTCCATTTTTCAAAAGCATCTCCAATATTGATCCTAGTTTGAGCACGTTTCTGCTCGTGGAGCTTATTAGAAACATGCAGAGGCTTTTTAGGTCGGGTACAATCACTTCTATCTGAACCACTTCTCTTGACCGCTTCCATCGCTGCAACACCTGTTGACCTGATAACTGCTCTCATATCTGACAAACCGAGGGGCGTCCAAAACAGCCGTGTGGGGGGTGTCTTAAAAGCGCCTACCTTCTCTGGTCCAAACAAATCCAGAGCATTCAGGAGCAGAATCTAAAGTTAGAAGGAGGACATACTGGCTGCTGCATTGTTGTCAGAGAAGCCAGCACTTCAACATGTTTCCTTAATGATCAGAGAGTAAGATACCTTTATCATTTCACTCACTACACATCTCACTGATTGCTCCTTTAAATAGTTTCAGTGCTGAATATAATTTAATAGTGTGTTACATCGTTTAGGCTAAGTGCAGCATATAATTGTTCAGACTGTGGTTTACAGTCAGGTTCTGTTACGCTGATCTTCTTGGTGGTCTGACATCACCAGTGGTTTGGGTTTCTGTTTTAAAGGAAGTCAGTCGAATCCTCTGGGTGACAGAGGATGCAGCTTGTTGCCTCCAGCAACAAGCTGGGGATGGCTTCCTGCCACACCTTTTAATTAGTTTAATTAAGCCCTTTGTCAATATCTATTTTTATTTTAATCATTAGCCATTAGTCATAGAAAATGTATTGTTTTGTAACACATGCACCTCTGCATGTGTCCGAACACGTTTATAACTTATTGTTTTCTTTCTATATTTCTGTCTCTTTCGTATGTTATCAAAGTGCTCGAGTGTTTTTGCCGACGTCTTCCTCTGTTTGTTTTCCCCCCGAGGAAACGGAGCTACACCCAGTTTCGATTCTAGACTCTGTTGAGCCCCCCCCCCCCTCTAACCAGCGTTAAGTTATAAGTAGTCTTACACCAATGGTGACTTTAATTTTACAAACTTAATTTTTCACAGGAATATTTTGACACTTTGCAGCGCTACAGGAGTCCGTACTTTCAGTTAGGGCCCTCTTAGGGGGGTTTTCTACTATCCTTGCAAAATTTACACATTTTGATCAACTGCTTTGGTTTGTTAAGTTGTGTTAGCCATTAGGGGCCCCCTACTGGCCTGGGGCCCCAAGGCTGCTGTGTAAAGAGTCCATCAGAAGTAACAAATCCCATTCATACACATTCAAACGCCAACGACTTATAGCAGCGGGAGCCATTCAGGATTAAGTGTCTTGCCAAAGGACACAGCGGACGTGTTGCTGCAGGAGCTTGGGATTGAATCCTAAACCTTTGAGAGACAACCAACTCCACCACTGATCCACAGCCGCCCCTGATGAATTCCTGTATTTATGTATTTAATGTTGTTCATGGTGTTGTTTCTATTGTCTGAGTCTACCAACTTTCCCCTCGGGGGCAATAAAGTCATTATCATTATTGGAGTGTTATTGGTCATTTGAGTATTCATAGAATTGTTTCCTAATTTGTGATTCAGGTCCATTTGGTGGGGAGCCTCTGAGGGAGCACTTTATTTATTCTTTTCAGATCATTTCATAGAGTGGGTCAAAACCACCACAGTACCTCAGCAGTACTCTCCAGCAACCAGACCAACTTCCATATTTTAGGTAAAGAAGGCATATTTCCTCGTTGCGTTGACCCAGAATCTAAAGGTGAGCCGAGCAAACAAAGGTGGCTGGACCACCGACTAAACACCAGGACAGATGATGGCCGTGTTGTAACGTGGTGCTTATACAACAATTACAATAAACTGAACAGACACCGGGCAGCAGGGTGGTGCAGTGGTTAGCGCTGTTGCCTTCCTGGTTTGAATCCCCCGTCTGCCAGGAGTCTCTCTGTGTGGAGTCTGCATGTTCTCCTCGTTCATGTGTGGGTTCTCTCCTGGTTCTCTGTCTTCCTCCCACAGTCCAAAGACATGCTCGTTAGGTTAACTGCTGACTCTAAAATTGCCTGTAGGTGTGAATGTGGGTGTGGCTGGTTGTCTGTCTCCATACGTCAGAACTGTGATTGACTGGCGTACAGTCAAGGGTGTGACCCGGCCTCTCGCCCAATGACAGGTGAGATCCACTACAGCCCCCCCCCCCCCGCGGTCCCAATCGGGAATGGATATGGATGGATACACTGAATACGTTCATCTTTTGTCCCAAATCGTCTTTCTTAACAGTAAAAGCTTTAAAGGACTGAACATCCAATTTTGACTTTGAGTTGAACGAGGTAAACAAATATTTAGGTGACATATTGTGAGACAAGTTAAGATATACTTTATTAATCCTAAGAGGGGAAATTCACTGTTACACTCTGCTGTTGAACATGCTACACACACACATGCACAAACAGGATCCTCTGGACCTGCACTGATGAAGAGATGTCAGAGTGAGGGGGGCGGTCCTCAGCGAGCGCTCCTGAGCTGGTGGGTGAGGGTACCTCTGCAGGGATCAGGAAGTGAACTTGCACCTCTCCAGATACCAGACCCATTTCAAGGCTTGGTTTGCACTGAGACTTGAACTGACCCTCCGGTTCCCAACCAAACTCCTTACAGACTGAGCTACTGCCGCCACAGTTTGGGGGCTGCATGAATAAGAATGGATTGATTGGCTGACATTCACTGGTTAAATGAATGGTGTGTCTAGAGAGAGTTAGTACATGACAGCACACAGCTGATGCATATTTATGACTTTAATCGGTGACAGCAGGCGGTGCTGTGTGGACAAACCTGCTGCGGTATAATGAATGTTATATAATTGTGTAATTGACGCCATAGTCACTCCCTATTTTTACCACAACAATAGGCAATTTAAATTCAATTTATAGGTAATTAATCATGTAGGTGTGTCATCGAACACACAAGCGTCATGAGCTACATTAATTACAAACTCTTTCTTTGTCTCCGTCAGGATTCTTCACAAAGTTTTCATCACAGGAAAACAGGTTAATAAAACAAAGTCAAATATATTTCAGGTGCTGGTGTCATGTTACTGAGTACATTAAAGCTTTAGTTTGACTTGATTTAAGCACTTCACACATCTGTCTGCACATCTGGTCCCAGAGGTGATTTGTTTTTGCCATCGCCTACCTTCCTTCTGTGGTAGAACTGTGCCTGCAGAAAATCAGCAGAAAGAGAAAACCCTCCGAACCTTGGGACGAGAGCAAATAAAACAGACTTTCAGAAACTGTTGAGTTGCTAAGTCACCCAGTTTATTACATGCAGCATGGAGAGAAGTTCAGCTATGCGTACAGGATACACAAAGTAAGTTCTCTGCCCGCTCTTGGGGCGTACAATCTTTATATACTTGAGCATATAGTGTGATCGAAACTTACAGAGGAGGATCAAAGAAACAGGTGCAGCTTTATCTGTGTCAGCACCTTGTGGTCAGTGTATAAATATGTGAATGTAGCAGTAACTTGTCCTTGAGAGTTTAAAAAATAGTCCTTATAAGGAGCTGTTGTTGAGTCTGTGTACGTGAGATAAAACTCCTGTGGTGAGGTGAGTATCGTGCAAGGTTTGTGTGTTGCAGTGGTCATATAAGGACACGGTGCATGTATACGTGATATGTGTAATGCATTGGATCAGTTAATGAGCAAACATAAAAGTATAAAGAATATAAGATTCCACACTTCACTCCCCTCATGACGTTGTTACAGCGTGACGTTACAAGCCCGACGCTCTGTTTTCCTCGTCTACACATAAACACTTTGTCCAAAATGCGGCTGCTCGCCTCCTAACAGGCACAAAAAAGAGGGACCACATAACCCCTGTGCTCCGTTCTCTCCACTGGCTTCCTGTTCACTACAGGATTGATTTTAAAATTTTACTTCTGCCGTTTAAATCATTAAATGGCTCAACACCTCATTACTACTACATGTTCATGCTCCATCCAGAGCACTAAGGTCCTCCAACCAGCTGCTCCTGGACGTGCCCAAAACAAGGCTCAAAACTCGGGGCGATCGAGCCTTTTCTGTTGCAGCTCCGACACTTTGGAACAAATTACCATTTAAAATAAGATCTGCTGCCACAACTGAACAGTTCAAGTCATTTTTAAAAACCCATTTTTTTCCCTTGGCTTTTACCTCTAGTTGAGTGTTTTATCCCTGCAGCAGTGTCTACTAGAACTTTTACTATTGTTTTGTGTTTTAATTTACTTTTAATTTTTACTTTTATGTGTCTTTATGATGTTTTGGATGCAATGTGTTTTGCCTAACTTGCTGTACAGCACTTCGGTCCGCCTCGGCTGTTATAAATGTGCTATATAAATAAAGTTGACTTGACCTTAAAGGAAGAATGTATGCCTTTTTGTTCCAGTAGGTGTGGCCCTTGAGCACCAGCATGAAACCAAAGCAAACTGCTGTTTGGCCACGCCTCCCCCATACTGAAGACACACCCAACCCCTCTTCCCTCAGGTTTGCACTAAGGAGTTATGAATAAGAACGCACCATAATTACACACTAAGCGCAAGCGGCTGAAAAAAATTGTCCTTGTCTCGAGCTGCATTGTTGTGTTAGCATGCTAATGTTAGCGCTCTGTAGTTAGCTCGTAGCTTCACATTTCATGTAAACTGACACAGAATGAGCGTGATCTAAAAACTCTTACTAATATCCAAATAATCAGTGAGTATGTTCTTCTTCTTCTCTCTAGTTCTTGACTAAAACAGCTTTTATACACAAGGGGAGGAGCCGGCCGTCCCGTCCATGTAAACACGGCTCTGACAACAACACAGCCAGCGGGACTCGAGCTTCTCCCTCATTGTAGACAGTCAGGACTCAGAGACACATTTACACAGGAGAGACTTTATGATTTATTTATGTGGAACATGTTGCACATTGTTCCTTTTAAACAGAGTTTCTGAGAATCTGAAGCTTCGAAGGAGTTTCCCCAAAGGTTATTTTTCAGCGACCTAAAACGCATTTCAGGTACAAAAGGTCAAGACACACAGAAAAAGCAACATTTTCAAAAATACCTGTCGACATGTGGTCTTAGATTATAATGAAGGCCTTTTAAGTTTTCCCTTCTTCGTGTTTCATGCTTGTTGTGTCTTAAATGATTCAAACTTTGACTTTATCAGAGATGACTTCTCGTGGACTTTGGCTTTTGGACTTTTGACGTGGCATGACTGGATATAAGTGAAAGGACGTCATCCTTCCCACGCCCTGAATCATGAGACTGTGTTGTGAATAAAGAAAAGTGTGCAGTGATTCAGCTCTCCATTCCCCTGATTTACACTTAAATCACAGCAGCCGATTAGGTTGTTTCAGCTTTTTGTTGGCAAAAGCTCGAAGACAACAAAGAGGATTTTCACATTCAGACATACAAAACGCAGAATATAACGCTCAGCTGCAGGTTTCTCTTAGTGGGAAAAGAAAGTCCACCAAGTCCAGATCCAGTGCTCCACATGACAACATTTACAGCACCTGCAGGTTAAACATTACTCATCTGTGTATATAAAGCTCAGACAGCAGGCAACTTTATTTAGAAACCTTCAGGTAAACAGCTGGATGATGTGGTGAGTATCTGTTTTTCTATATCATATCCCTCTCTGTTTTCAACATCTCGGTTTGTTCCCTTCTTCCTGTAAATCTCTGTTCTAACCCAATGTGCCTTCATTTCTCTTCTCACTCTCTTAAACGCCTCTCTTGTTGTCTGATCTTTTTCAATTTGAGTTAAAAAGGGAAAAGGTTTTGCAATAGAAGTATTTTTTTAAGGGACTTGAAAGATATCAGAGACTCAGCTGACGTTAGCTTCTCAGCGCTCACAGCAAAAGTTCTGCCAATGTTGAATCTATTTCAGCTGCTGCAACCCTTTAAATGTTAACTTTGACCTTGAAAGTTAAGGTTATGTTTGAACTCATGCAACCAAGTGCTTAAATGTTACCAATCATCTCCAACTTGTCTTCCCCATCAGTGCTGCTCCGGATCAGCCGACTCTGGAGGTCAAACTGGAGGCCCTGCAGTGCCATTTCACCTGGGATCTGAACTTCAGCATGCCCAAACTCTTCAGTCTCAGGGACCGGCTGCAGGACATCGGCACAGAGGAGGGGTACAGCTGGCTGGGTCACATCTACAACCTGCAGGGCTACGTCCATTTCCGGCTGGGGTTACCCGGTGATGCCCAGCGATTCTTCGGCAAGGCCGCCGAGGCTTTCCGTCAGATAAGAAACACGGTCTCGGACGAAGGTGCCTGGCTGGTGGTGAACCATGGGAACCTGGCTTGGCTGCACTACCACAACGGAGAACAAGCAGAGAGCCAGGCCCACCTTCTAAGAGTCAACGCCCTGATGAGAACTTATCCATCTCCGTCCCAGGATGAGCTCCATCCAGAGATCTATGCCGAAAGAGCGTGGACGCTGATGAATTTCGGTGCTGATAAAAAGTCGAGCGCTGCAGACTTTTTCCAGCGAGCCCTCAGGATGCAGCCAGACGTGGTGGAGTGGCACACCAGCCACGTCTTAGCGCTAGTGAGCACCAGCAGAAAAGAGCTGGGGGCTGACATCTTGGACAAAATGAGAATTGCAACGGAGCACGATCCGGACAACTTGTACCTAGCTGCGCTGTACCTCGAGGCGCGTGGCAAGAAAGGAAACAGGATAGGAGAGGAAGCACGGGAGCTGGCCAGACGAGTTTTGAGAAAGCCGGTCAGCAGCTACAGCGGCATCGAACCGTTACTGAGGCTGTACAGGATGTACGTATCCATGGATGAGGCCATAGACTTGGCAGAGGAGGTTCTGGAAAGACATCCGGATGAACGCTATCTGAAGAGGTGTGCCGCTTTCTGCTACAAGTCGAGGATCCTTTCGGACAGCGACAGTCCCCTGGAGCGCAGCATCATTGTCAGAGCGATCACTCTCAGCAAGGAGGTGATTCCCCTTTACCCTCATTCTTCACTGAAGAGAAAAATGGATCTTGCAAACATCTACGCAAAGACGAACAACCAAGAGAAAGCCGACCAGATATACGAGGAGCTGCTGGAGAGCGGTCTCGATCCTGAAGGGGCGCAGATACTTTACAACTACTACGCAAAGTACCTCCACTTCAGCCGAAACGAGACCAAGAAGTCGATCGAGTATCACATGAGAGCGGCAGAGATCCCGATACCGTCCCACTACAGGGAGCACAGCATCAAAACTCTGCAGAGGATCAGAGAAAGAAACAGAAACCCGATGTGTGGACGCATAAGCAAGTTTCTGGCTATACTGCCAGAGTCAGAGTGAGCAGAGGACAACATTAAGTAAACTGTACCAGGGGTTGTTTGTGTCATTACATCTGATTTGAGATCAGTGTCTGTATTTGTAAAAGCTGCATTTATTAAAGATGTTATAAACCATTACACGTCTCTGTGATAACTCTGTTGTTTTAGTTCCAAATGTAGAGAAACTAAAACCATAAGAATTACATCATAAGGGGTAACACTAATCTTTAACTTAAAGGCCATGAAATCACACATTGAGTCTTTTACAGAAAAGCCTCTGCCTCACTTGTTGGTCCTGTAGGCTGTCCACCGTCCTCCCGTATTTCTTTTCTTTTTTCTTTTATTTAAAAAATGTTGGAATCAACATAATAAATACGAATTAAATCTATTATTTAACATTTCATTTCATCCTGAAATATTTCCCCCTGAAACGCGAATTCACGAACACAAACTGAGTCACCTGAGAGCCTCAAAGCTCAGGTCATCTCTGCTTTGTCCTGTTAGTGGCAGTAATGAGTCGACTAGCTCATTTAAACTGAAGAAGAAGAAGATGCATGATGACGTAGTTTGCTCTGCGACATAAACACCGTGCATGTAGCATGTAGCATGCAGCAGCCTGTACTGCTGACTCTGCCGGGTTCTGCTCTCTGCAACCAGATTTAAAGGACCATGTGAGATTACTGACAACCCGGTGAGTGCAGCATTAATATCTGAACTCCAAACAGACGACTGAGACCGTAAAGTCTGAAGTCCAGGTGTTAAGAGTCAGAGAGCTGTCGCCACCTGACTTCATGTCTCACCGTGTTGTGTTTGTTCTCAGGTGAAGATGTGACGTCAGCCGCGTCTCTGTGGTGTCGTGGAGCCGAACCCGAACCCTGACCGGGTCTGAGGGGCAGGAGGAGGGTCTGAGGAGGGGAAGGAGGAGGCTCTGAGGAGAGGAAGGAGGAGGCTCTGAGGAGAGGAAGGAGGAGGCTTGAGGAGAGGAAGGAGGAGGCTTGAGGAGAGGAAGGAGGAGGCTCTGAGGAGAGGAAGGAGGAGGCTTGAGGAGAGGAAGGAGGAGGCTTGAGGAGAGGAAGGAGGAGGCTCTGAGGAGGGGAAGGAGGAGGCTTGAGGAGAGGAAGGAGGAGGCTCTGAGGAGAGGAAGGAGGAGGCTCTGAGGAGGGGAAGGAGGAGGCTCTGAGGAGAGGAAGGAGGAGGCTTGAGGAGAGGAAGGAGGAGGCTCTGAGGAGGGGAAGGAGGAGGCTCTGAGGAGAGGAAGGAGGAGGCTCTGAGGAGAGGAAGGAGGAGGCTTGAGGAGAGGAAGGAGGAGGCTCTGAGGAGAGGAAGGAGGAGGCTTGAGGAGAGGAAGGAGGAGGCTCTGAGGAGGAGCAGGAGGAGGCTCTGAGGAGAGGAAGGAGGAGGCTCTGAGGAGGAGCAGGAGGAGGCCCCTGAGCTCTGAGTCCGGGATGGAGACCTGGACCCCCAACCCTCGAGCCAAACCTTTCATCCCCCGGCAGCAGAGGAGCCTGTACCTCACCTGGAAGTACCAGCTGACCAACAAGAGGATGATCCGCCGACTCTGCCAGGTAAACTAAAAACACCTGCTGTCTATGTGTTTAACTGGAGTGACACACCTGGAGTGACACACCTGGAGTGACACACCTGGAGTTATTTGTACTTTTACTGTTTTATGTGTGTCTACGTTTCCATATATGGTCATGTTTCCATATATGGTCATGTTTCCATGCCTGAAGATAAATCCATATTTTTCCCTCCTCAGGCCGGCGCTGTGCTCTTCCTGCTGATAACGGTCGTCGTCAACATTAAAGTCATCATGGACACGAGGAGAGTCGCTAATGAAGATGAAGCGGCTCAAGATTACGGTGAGACGATATAAGACCAGCACAAACACACTCTCTGGTATCGACTCAGGATGTTTCTAACCTCGGTGTTCTGCTCCTGATTAGAAGACGCGTTACCCAACATGGAGACGCCGCGCAGGCCGGCTAATGGACGAAAAGTCCTGGACATCGAGGTGTACTCCAGCCGCTCAAAGGTCTACGTGGCAGTGGATGGCACGACCGTAAGTTTACACTCATCCAATTATTCTGCAATTATTTTAAAGATCAGAATTCCTATACACCTGTGGAAAATGCTCACACACTCTCTCCTGTGATCTTGTAGTTCTTCTGTGATCTTGTAGTTCTCCTGTTATCTTGTAGTTCTCTTGTGATCTTGTAGTTCTCTTGTGATCTTGTAGTTCTCCTGATCTTGTAGTTCTCCTGTTATCTTGTAGTTCTTCTGTGATCTTGTAGTTCTCCTGTTATCTTGTAGTTCTTCTGTGATCTTGTAGTTCCTCTGTGATCTTGTAGTTCTCCTGTTATCTTGTAGTTCTCCTGTTATCTTGTAGTTCTCTTGTGATCTTGTAGTTCTCCTGATCTTGTAGTTCTCCTGTTATCTTGTAGTTCTCCTGTGATCTTGTAGTTCCTCTGTGATCTTGTAGTTCTCCTGTGATCTTGTAGTTCTCCTGTTATCTTGTAGTTCCTCTGTGATCTTGTAGTTCTCCTGTTATCTTGTAGTTCTCTTGTGATCTTGTAGTTCTCCTGTGATCTTGTAGTTCCTCTGTGATCTTGTAGTTCTCCTGTTATCTTGTAGTTCTCTTGTGATCTTGTAGTTCTCCTGATCTTGTAGTTCTCCTGTTATCTTGTAGTTCTCCTGTGATCTTGTAGTTCCTCTGTGATCTTGTAGTTCTCCTGTGATCTTGTAGTTCTCCTGTTATCTTGTAGTTCCTCTGTGATCTTGTAGTTCTCCTGTTATCTTGTAGTTCTCTTGTGATCTTGTAGTTCCTCTGTGATCTTGTAGTTCTCCTGTTATCTTGTAGTTCTCGTGTTATCTCCACGATCAGAGGACCTCAGAGATCTGCAGCGAGTTTATTTAAATAACAGGAAAACAAACATTTGAACGACTTGTTCATGAGAAGTCAAACCTTCACAGCTACAACAACCGAATGAAACAAAACAGAAATATGTCAAATGGTTAAATAATTCACCATGTGCGTCCTGTGGGGTCATTGGAGGATCTTTAAGTGGATCTTAATCTACATGTACGTTTGACCTGCAGGTGTTGGAGGATGACATGCGGGAGCAGGGCCGAGGCATCCACGTGATCGTTCTCAACCAGGCGACTGTAAGAATCTCCTGTTTATTAAACTCTTCCTTTAAATATCAAACTGCATCAAAGCTGAAGTCGCCTTCACCTGTCCCGCTCTGTTGACCTCTGTTGACCTCTGTCTCAGGGTCACGTCATGGCCAAGAGGATCTTTGACACGTACTCTCCACATGAGGATGAAGCCATGATCCTCTTCCTCAACATGGTGACCCGGGGCCGAGTCCTCATCTTCACCATCAAGGTGACACTCTAATAAAAAGTGTGTGTGTGTGTGTGTGTGACAGATAGATAGATAGATAGATAGATAGATAGATAGATAGATAGATAGATGAAATGTTGTGTTTTGTGGTGCAGGACGAGGGGACGTTTCACCTGAAGGACGCTGCAAAGAACCTGCTGAAGACTCTGGGCAGCCAGGTGTCCCTCAACCTGAGCTGGAGGGACATGTGGACCCTAGTGGTGAAGAAAGGAGGTACAGGAGAAAAACTCTCAGTACTCGCTTTTTGGCAGTTGGCTTTCTTTGTGAGGTTTATCGACACAGAGTGTGTGTTTGTGTTTCCAGGTCAGGTCTACGGAGAGAAGCATGCAAAGTCCCCCGCTCTGTCCACGTGGGGAGACCCGGTCCTGCTGAAGACCGAGGTGCAGCTCACCGCCTCCGAAGGTAAAAAACTGCACGAGCTGGAAAAAGTTTAAAACAAGTCTCAGCGATCCTTTGAAGCTGCGTTGTGGTATAGTCATGGAAAATCCAGATTTTAAGGACCGGCTGACTTCCTGCTTCTCTCTGGATCCGAGATACGACTCGGAGCCATGTGATGACAGCGCTCACTGGAGCCATGTGATGACAGCGCTCACTGGAGCCATGTGATGACAGCGCTCACTGGACGCCCGTCATGGTGCAGGGTCTGCCCGCTAAATTACCAGCTCCTCTGAAAAAGGCATTTCCAAGAAGTTCATTTTTTAGTTTTTCCCCACCCTCGCAGCCTTCAGGAGAGCCATGTCACCGTCAGTTGTGTCTTTTTTCGTCGACCTCGTTGTGAGGAGGGGGCTCAGGGGGCGGGCTCAGGGGGCGGGCTCAGGGGGCGGGCTCAGCCACGTCCTCATAGAAGGATGAACGAGCCTCTGTGTTGTCTAGTCGTTTTGAAACGGCCACCAATCTCTCCTCAATCGCTGACGTTGATCGCTTGATTTCAGCCGGTGTTATATTCTGGTTTTCATCCATCTGCCTCGGTAACCGGTTCATGTCGATTTATTTCAGCAGCGAGTGTGTCAGCCATCTTTGTTGTGCATCTCATCAACATGTCTAAAACTAAAAGTGAATGTTGTCGTCCTCTGCGCAGAGGCCGAGTGTCACTGGGCTGACACCGAGCTGAACAGGAGGAGGAAGCTCTTCTGCAGTAAAGTGGAAGGATACGGCAGCATCTGCAGCTGCAAGGACCCGGCGCCCATCGAGTTCAACCCGGACCCGGTAAGAACCTTTTTACCTCAGACACTTTCTCACTGTTTGTGAAATCGAGACGCTAAACAGGAGAAGGACAGAGGCTGCAGAGAAAGGCCTAGTCCACAATTTTATTTGACATGCAGCTTTGTATTTGTGAGCAGACATGTTGTTTATTTTTTTGTAAATTCTTCTCTTTCAGTCACCATGACCTCCACACACCTCGTGCATTTTCTGTTTTAAAGTTATTTGCATGTAGAGCTTGTTAAAGTCTGTTTGCACGGCTGCAGAAGTGTTTCACTCAGAATAAAGTGAACTGAGGAGCTCGTCTCATTTCACAAAATGAGGCTCAGCCAGGTTCTTTTTTATTTTTTTTCCAGCTGATCAACAACAACGTCTTCAGTGTCCCTGTCGCCGTGATCGCAGGAAACAGACCCAACTATCTGTACCGGTAAGATGAAACCTCAGAGCTCCTTGACACAGAGTCCAGAGCATGTATTAAACATCACAGACTACACTAAGCTGCAGGATGGAGAAAGAAAGGCTGCCGCTCTCTCAACATTTGTTAATCAAAGTTAATCTTTATTTTGTGTTGTGTTAAATCACTGAATCACAGAAATATTCTCCTCCTTCATCTCCTGAGCCCGATATGAAGTTGTGACTGTTTGTCATCTTTCCTTCAGGATGCTGAGGTCGCTCCTGTCAGCGCACGGCGTCAACCCGCAGATGGTCACGGTCTTCATTGACGGATATTATGAGGTAACACCAGCTTTTTGTTTGTAGTTGTCTCCACCATCATGGCCAACATTGAAATACCAAAAAGTCCCGGTTTCCGCTCAGTACCGATCTCAGGTGTTTTTTTAAATTTGACTTTGACAGCTTGTTCCCATGGTTACTGGATTAAACTAGTCCTCGTGTCCCTGTTTGTGTTTTTCTGCTCAGGAGCCGATGGATGTGGTGGAGCTGTTTGGACTGAAGGGAGTCCAACACACGCCCATCAGCATCAAGAATGCCCGGGTGTCCCAGGTGACCATGAATTACCTGTCGTTGTTTGAGGGTCATCAGAGATGATTGAAGTGTCATATTTAATTTACACTGATATATAAATCATTCAAGAGGTTCCATGAACTGTCTGTCTGTCTGTTGCAGCACTACAAGGCCAGTCTGACCGCAACCTTCAACCTCCATCCAGTGAGTGCTCCTCCCTCTTTCAATCTCCTTCTTCTGTCTCCTGTCTCCTACTTTTACTTCTTCTGACATCTCCTTTTTTCTCCTCCTTGTTCCTCCTGTCTTCTCCTGTTTCCTTCAGTCTCCTAATGTCTCCTCCTGGCTCCTCCTGTCTCCTTCTGTCTCCTTTAGTCTCCTTCTGTCTCCTTTTGTCTCCTCCTGTCCCCTTCAGTCTCCTCCTGGCTCCTCCTGTCTCCTTCAGTCTCCTCCTGTCTCCTTCAGTCTCCTCCTGTCCCCTTCAGTCTCCTCCTGGCTCCTCCTGTCTCCTTCAGTCTCCTCCTGTCCCCTTCAGTCTCCTCCTGTCTCCTCCTGTCTCCTCTTGTCTCCTTTTATCTCCTCCTGTCCCCCTCTGTCTCCTTTAGTCTCCTCTTATCTCCTCCTGTCTCCTTCAGTCTCCTCCTGTCTCCTCCTGTCTCCTTCAGTCTCCTCCTGTCTCCTCCTGTCTACTTCAGTTTCCTCCTGTCTCCTCTTATCTCCTCCTGTCTCCTTTAGTCTCCTCCTGTCTCCTTCAGTTTCCTCCTGTCTCCTCCTGTCTCCTTCAGTCTCCTCCTGTCTCCTTCAGTCTCCTCCTGTCTCCTCCTGTCTCCTTCTGTCTCCTCCTGTCTCCTTTAGTCTCCTCCTGTCTCCTTCAGTCTCCCTCTGTCTCCTCCTGTCTCCTTCAGTCTCCCTCTGTCTCCTCCTGTCTCCTTCAGTCTCCCTCTGTCTCCTTCAGTCTCCCTCTGTCTCCTCCTGTCTCCTTCAGTCTCCCTCTGTCTCCTCCTGTCTCCTTCAGTCTCCCTCTGTCTCCTTCAGTCTCTGTCTCCTCCTGTCTCCTTCTGTCTCCTCCTGTCTCCCTCTGTCTCCTTCAGTCTCCCTCAGTCTCCCTCTGTCTCCTCCTGTCTCCTCCTGTCTCCTTCAGTCTCCCTCTGTCTCCTTCAGTCTCCTCCTGTCTCCTTCAGTCTCCCTCTGTCTCCTTCAGTCTCCTCCTGTCTCCTTCAGTCTCCTCCTGTCTCCTCCTGTCTCCTTCAGTCTCCCTCTGTCTCCTTCAGTCTCCTCCTGTCTCCTTCAGTCTCCCTCTGTCTCCTTCAGTCTCCTCCTGTCTCCTTCAGTCTCCCTCTGTCTCCTTCAGTCTCCTCCTGTCTCCTTCCGTCTCCCTCTGTCTCCCTCTGTCTCCTTCAGTCTCTTCCTGTCTCCTTCCGTCTCCCTCTGTCTCCTTCAGTCTCCCTCTGTCTCCTTCAGTCTCCTCCTGTCTCCTCCTATCTCCTCCTGTCTCCCTATGTCTCCTCCTGTCTCCTCCTGTCTCCTCTCTGGTGAATCTGATGTAAATCCATCAGATGTGTTTTGAAAGATTTCAGAAACATTCAGATTTGAAGGAGTCTGTAAAAGTTTATTTTTTTTTAAGAACAACAGATTTTCTTTAACAGTTTATCAGCCGACATGTTGATGAAATCAGTCGGTTGTTAAATGTTTTCTCGTCCTTGAACACTTGAACATGTTTTTTTTTAACCTTCAGGAGGCAAACTTTGCAGTCGTCCTGGAAGAAGACCTGGACATCTCCATCGACTTCTTCAGGTAGGGGTCGTTCACAGAGGATGGATTATTCTGTCGTTGAGAAGAGCTGAGTCAACATTTAAATCAGGAGGTATTTAGGCTCACTCACACTAGGCCCAGTGACCTCTGACCCCCTCCCCCCCTCCCCCAGTCCCCCAATCCCCCTCGCCGGGCTGCACTCAAACTGCTCCAGGCAAAATGTCACCAGGAGGCTTGAGGTCATCATGAATTGTTCTTTTGTTTCTCAGAGTCAGAACAACACAGAGATCATGAAACTTTACTGACTTTGTCCAGATTCAGCTCTCTCACACTCCTGGATTTATTCTTTATGCAAAACGGCCATCGATTATGCATCATGTCCTTTCTTCTCCTTCCATCTCATTTTTTCTGTCTCCTTTCCTTCCAGTCTGTCTCCTTTCCTTTCTTTACAGTCTGTCCTTTCTTCTTTTTCTGTTCCCTTTTGCCTCCTCCTGTCTCCCTACGTCTCCTTTTGTCTACTCTTTCTGTCTCCTTTCTTCTTTTATTGTCTCCTTTCTCCTCCTTCTGTCTTCTGTCTCCTTTCTTCTTTTTCTGTCTCCCTTTCTGTCTCCTTTCTCCTCCTTCTGTCTCCTTTCTTTTCTTTCTGTCTCCTTTCTCCTTTTTCTGTCTCCTCCTGTCTCTTCCTTCTACTTCCATCTCCTTTTCTCATCCCTCTGTCAGATTCTGTCTCCTTTCTTCTTTTTTTCTCTCTCTCTTTTTCTGTCTTCTTTCTTCTCCTTCTGTCTCAATTCTTCTTTCTCCTTTTTTCTGTCTCTTCCTTCTACTTCCATCTCCTTTTTCCGTCTCCTTTTCTCATCAATTTATCGATTCATTATCCTTAATAAGAACATAAACTACTAAAAAATATTGTTCTGTGATCCAAAAGAAAAAGTTTAGTTCTTTTATATGGAGTCGTTTCCCTCCAACAGCCTCTGAGTATCAGCAGAAACCTTCCATCTTTAAATGTATAATCCCCACCACTAGATGGCAGTAGATCCACAGTGATGAAGCACTCAGCTCCGCTCAGTGAGACAGACTCCACTTTGAGATGTGTGTGTGTTTGCTTCCTCTCAAAGCTGCAGCTCTCCTCCTGTGATGAGCGGCTCGCTTGAAACGTCGGCTGTAAAACCGTCTCGGAGCCGCCGCCCCCCTCCGTCTTCATGTTTCCTCTCTGAGACCGGTGCAAAGGAGTTTCCTCATGTCGACACAAACACGCTCTTTATGAACTCAGCTGTTAGACGGCATCAGACGGACCTCGGGGTCTCTCTTAAGTTTACAGCTGCAGAATACAACCATTGTCTGTTATCAGTTCAGCTCCTTTGTCAACTTCAAATGTTGTTGATTTGTTTTTCCTGCAGTTTTCTGAGTCAGACCGTCCACCTGCTGGATGAGGACGACAGCCTGTACTGTATATCAGCCTGGAACGACCAGGTGAGCGCAGCCTGCTTAAACCCGCCCTTCACCTCTATCTACCTCCATCTGCTTTCCTGTGATCTATTTCATGAGTATCACAGCCTCTACCAGCTGTTTACATGTTCTTCTTTCCCTTATTTTCATCCTCTGCCTGCTCATTTTTAAACGGGTAACTTTGACAGCTAAAAGCGAGACTGGTTATATTTTAAATCAGTCATTTAAAGTTTGAGTCAGTAGACATGTTCTCCTGGGCTCATCATCACCAGAAGTCACACCCTCACTGCAGGACGTAGACGTACACTGCAAGCTACCGCATGCTAGCACAAGCTAACCATCGGTGTTTGTTACCAACAGGAAGTAGACTTAGTCTTTGTCTGCAGGTGAAGCCAACACAAGGTTCACCTCTGAGCTTTATCCGCTCACTGTGATTTTCTTGTTTTGAATCGCGTCCAATTTGCTAAATTGCATCCTCTGCTAAACTCACCTGCCTGCTGTGATTGGCTGGAGGAAACACACAAGCTCCGCCCAGAAACGTCCAAAGTAAACCAGAACAAAGCAGAAGAGTAAAATCCAGTCAGAGGACAGACGGGGTCTCTGCAGACACAGTCACATGTACGGAGGCCCAGAAGGGACGATGGAGCAGCTTCACCTTTGTATAAGTCTGTATTTTATTTTGAAGGAGAAAGCTGCTGACTCCACCTTTACCTGTGTGAATAAACATCTGGCTCTGTTGGTCTCCAGCTGTTGAGTAACTGTTTGGCTCTGCAGACTGTTTTCTTCACTCTCCGACAACTCATTTATTCTCTATGACCAGTGCATGATTAGACGTGTAATTAACACCTGTTGTTGTTGTTGTTGTTGTTGTTGTTAAGGGCTACGAGCACACAGCAGAGGACCCGGCCCTCCTATACAGGGTGGAGAGCATGCCCGGTCTGGGCTGGGTGCTGAAGAAGAGTCTGTACAAGGACGAGCTGGAGCCAAAATGGCCGACGCCTGAGAAGGTGCAAAATCAATCCTATCTTATTTTACTAAACCAAACCAGAACTTTCTTTCATGCATATTAAACATAAACCAAACCAGATCAACATCACACTCCATCACTTACCTAAACACATTTTTCCATGTACTGATTTCAGCATGAACAGTTGATGCATCCAGTCCAGATTGTGCTGAAGATAAGCTGAATGTTGTGTTTGTGTTGCAGCTGTGGGACTGGGACATGTGGATGAGGATGCCGGAGCAGAGGAAAGGCAGAGAGTGCATCATCCCCGACGTGTCCCGCTCTTACCACTTCGGCATCATCGGCCTCAACATGAACGGATACTTTCACGTAAGACCCGAGAGAGAAAGAAATGGCTGAAAAAGTTTCAAACTGTGACTCAGAACGTGTGTGTGTGTGTGTGTGTGTGTGTAGGATCTCAGTCGACCAGGTCGTGGTAAGGCTGAAAGGCCTCTTCTTTAGGTCGACGACTCTCATCCAGTCGTCCTAAATCGTGAGCATGATAAAGATCCTCAGAGGTTTAAACTTCTAGTTCGTCCACCAGATAGTTTAGAACTGAAGGAGAGGTGAAACGTCTTCAAGCTCTTCAGTCCAACTTTGGATCAAGTTTTCAATGTGACTCAGAGCGACACAAATTCGTGAAAGGATCTCTAATCCTCCTGTTTTACTTTATTTCTTTATTTTTTTTATATGAAGGGTTAATATGGAGTTTAAAAAAAGCCATGACAGATTTGCTTTTGTGTGTTCATTTTTCTCTCTATAGCCGTTTTCACACATGCACTCCTGAAAATACCTCGATGATTTCACTCTGTGCACCGTGCAGCAGTCACAGTATAGTAGCATCACAGAAACTCTGCAAGTGGAAGCCCTGTTAGTGTGTCTTTAGTGTTTCCTGTTTTATTTTGTAGTTCTTGTCCCCAGTGTTTCCTGTGCTTCTCTGCACGACTGTGTTTTTTTGCTTTCCTCTGCCTCCTATCATTTTTGTGTTTTTATTTGATGTCTCAAAATGAAGCCTTTTGATCACTTTGCCCCCCCCCCATCTTTCTGTCTCATAGGAAGTTTATTTCAAGAAGCACAAGTTCAACACGGTTCCCAATGTACCGCTGAAGAGTGTCGACAGGTTTGTGATTCTAGTCCTCAGACGTTTGTTGTGAAATGAATTAAACTCTGACGTCTTGGTGTTTTTATCTCCACAGCTTGAAGAAAGATGCTTATGAGGCCGAGATCCAAAACCTGCTGAAGTGAGTGAAACTGAACGGACACGAGGAGAGATTAACTCAGACGCCACCGTGTTGACCGTGTGTGTGTGTGTGTGTGTGTGTG
>NC_089200.1:1950245-1955245 GCF_963930695.1 Labrus bergylta
TGCTCGTCTTCAGTTCAAGAGAAGGGAGCTTCTCGGGGCGCTCGTACATGTGTCCATGAATACATTACACACCACCACCTGAAGGGGGCAGCAGAGGAACACGTCCCATGAACTGAGACTCTCTCTCTCTCTCTCTCTCTCTCTCACTCTCTCTCTCTCTCTCTCTCTCTCTCTCTCTTTCTAGGCTAATTCTATTGCTAATTGAACAAAGGCTAACTGTCATCGGTTGAGGTTTTGAGATGAAAGCTGTAATTCAGAATCATGAAGCTCCGCCCCCGTCTATTGTCAGGTCTTCTAATGGTCAATATTTACTCAGTCTTATAACACAAAGCATGTCATCTCCTGGACAAAGGATGGACACATTAATGGATGGTAACCACAGAAACATTGAGTCCTGCTGTCTTTGTAATGTAAGGCGTGTTCTACAGAAACAAACAGGCTTTGCAGACATGACATCACATCTTGTTTGGTTCTCTTTCTACTCATTCTGTATCGTTTTATGCTGCTTTACTCAGCTGGGCTTTGTGCCCATTAAGCATGGCTTAATGTATTTCTTGGTCATTTTGCATCCATTTTTTGCTTTTCGGATCACATTGTGGTCTTCGGTGTTTTTTTCTGGCATCATATGTTGGAATGTTCTGTCCTCCCTTTCATCCCTTTGGATTAGTTTCGTATCTTCTTGTTGTCATTAAAGTCTTTATTTGTGATTTTTCACACTTAAATGTAGAAATCAAGAATATCCTCTGAAAATAACTCTGTGAGTCATGACTGTCTACAATGGGTGTAACACCCGAGTCCCACTGTCTGTGATGTTTTCAGAGTTTTCAGAGTCCTATCTTCACTTTGTTTACATCGCCAGGACGGCCGGCTGACTCCTCCCCTCGTGTATAAAAGTTGTTTAATTGAGGGACTAGAGAAAAGAAGAATAACATACTGTACTCACTGCTTAACTGTGTTTCTAGATCACGCTCATTTCAGGTAAATTTACATGCAGTGTGAAGATACCAGCATAATAAAGATCGCTAGCATTAGCATGCTAACACAACAATGCAGCGCATATTGTTTTGGTTTCATGCTGGTGCTCAAGGGCGACATCTGCTGGATCAAAATATTGCATATAAAGTCTTTAAACTTCCCTGTGGTTATTGTGTGTCACTTTCTGTTCTTTTTTGCAAACATTTACATTTGTACCTGGTTTGGTCTCCTCCCACTCCTCAGTAGAATATCCTACATGTGCCCTTTGTTGATGTTCCCCAACGTCTGGTCTCAGACTGACCGTGGTTCACTGTCCCTGTCTCTGAAAGAAGAGTACATCAGGTGCCTCCTGCTGCTGCTGGAACAATCGGGTTAAAACCATAGACTGTAAATATTAATATTTGAAGCCTGAGTGACGTCACCCGTCTGTTCCTGCAGGGGGCGCCGGAGGGTCATCTGCAGCAGCCGCCATGTTGGAAATGCTGTCTCAGTCTAACTTTCAGTCAAGCTAACGACAGGCTGAGAGCTGGAGCTGAGGCGGGTTTTAAACCTCCTGACAAACCGTTACACCGCGCCCACCTGTCAATCAGGTCAGCTTTGCGCCTAACTCTGGATAACACTTATCGTTCATGAAATCAAAACAGATGAGTTATAAAAAAGTTCTCCCCCCGTAAAGTGTGTCCATGATGACAATAACTAATCAGACCTGTTTGTTTTTTTTCTACCAGGCTGTAAACATGTTTATTCATGCTGTAAAAACATATTTTTTTGGCTGTGGAGTGTGTGTGACCACCGGGGCTCCTGCAGCCAGCCTCTAGTGGACACTCAAGGAAATGCACTCCTGCATTAGCTTAATTTTTTAACACCGGAGGTTGCTACTTGGTTAAAACTGGTAAAAAAAAAGATGAAATGATGAGTTCCCTCAGGTTCAGAGTCAGATGAGAATAATGAGTCTTTACGGTACTAGATATTCACAGTCAGCCAACAGGTAAAAACAGTTAAAGAAACTCAGTTAACGCTGTTTGAAGGATTTTATTTGGAAATATGATTTGTACTCTCAAAGCGTCTCATAGGTTACTACATAACTTTTTACTGTATGTACAATACAAACATGGATTTATAATTGAGCTAGATAGGGCTACATATGAATATACAGTATATATATATATATATATATTAGGGCTGTCAAACGGTTACCTTTTTAATGCAATCAGTCGTTTACTCCGCATTAATTATATTTCTAATCACATTTGAATTCCATAATTTTTCATTTCAAACCATTTTTGTGCGGCTTTTACTTTGTATTTCTGTACCAATGTTTCTGTACAGCACACAAGCTTTGGATATCCTGCACCATTGCACGCTAACTGTCCACACTGCATCCATTAAATATTAAATTCTATGCTCTGATCATTTTAATTTCCCCTGTAGACATAAAAATGTGGCACTTTTGTTTTGAAGGTGTACAAACAGAAGTGTGGTGCTTTTATTTTGAGGGTGGACAAAAATTAATGTTAGGAAACTCCAGTAGGAAACAATAGAATCAAGCTGATTTTTTTACTGTTAATCTGAAAGTACTTTACTTGCCATTAGATCAAAAGTTACAAAATGAGCTTAAAGGAAAGGTAACAAAAGTCAATGTGTGATGTCATAAGGTCAATGTGTGATGTCATAAGGTCAATGTATGATGTCATAAGGTGGATATGACTTTGGACTCGTCAGCTGAGCTGTCTGAGAGTTTGTTAAAGTGAAATGAGACATTCAAAGATGCAGCAGCGTCCTTTTTTTACATCACTGAGACTACAGGGAGACACTGAGGACCACTATCTACGGAGAGCCTGAAGGGACAAAACATGGCAAATAACACATTAACACTGTCAGCCCTAATATATATTTATGTGTAGTAAGTGATATAAGGTACGTAATGCTGAATCAAACAACATGTTCTTTGTGTGTTTAGTTGTCTTTATCCGGAGTCTCAGCTGACTCTGTTGTCCAGCTGACAGTACAGGTACATGGACACGATCATGGCAGCAATCTGAGGAAACAAGATGGCGTCAATATTAATCACTTTGTTCTCCTCCTCTTCTTCAGTGTAAATAAATCTCAGAGCTCCTCAAAACACGTGTGTGAAGTTTCTTGTTCTAAATCCACTCTGATCCTGTATTTGATCATGTCTATAAACCCCTCTATTTCAGCCCTGCTCAGAACAGGCTGTTTCTGTGTCTGTACCTTTAAATATGTAAATGAGCTGTGTCTGACCACGCCCCCTCTCTGGAAGGGCTCGGGTGTACTCGGTATTTCTCGCTCCATGTCCTATTGTTTACGGTGAGAAGGCAGACTCAGAGGGCAGAACAAACACCTAGCTGTGGGAGTGTCACCCACCTGGGGGAGGGGCTACTGCCCTTTGTGATGTCATGAAGGGAAAATCTCCAAACGGCCTGTTTGAGCACACATTTTCTGAAAAGTGGAGCAGGCAAAAGACGGAGAGGATGAACTTTCCTCATCATTGGGGGGTTTGTAGACAGACTAGAGTTTATGTTTCCATCACGTTGTCTTTGGTTTATTTTGACTCTGCTGAGGGAAACCCCCTCCAGGACATCGTGCATCTCTTTCATGGTCACAAATAGAGACGTGACCATGACTACATTTACACGTCGACTTTTCTTATTCGGGCATTTTAAAGCTTTGGATTTTGCAGCCTTCTCTTTTCAAGTGAATTTACCTCCATGATTCCGATTCCTGCTGCGATGCCTCCCACGATGTTGGCGTGCTCTTTGAGGGTCTTCAGGATGTGTTCGAAGCAGCCCTGTGGACGAGAAGGTTTGATCATCACACACAATGAGGGCACAAACTTCAAAATAACACGTTTAATTTGTTTTAATATATCCTTTTCATTCATTAAAAACTCAGGGTCGCTCTCTCTTACTATCAATTTATTATTGGATGATTTTGAATCCAATTTAATACATTTTATTAAATCAGAGTTTTTGGCTCCAAATGAAAAGTTGTGAATTTCTTTGACCTGCAATCCAAAATCTAGCTAGCGTTTGAACCACCCCAACAAGAAACAAGAAAGACTTATATCTCAACAACTGTTGGAATCAAAGGCATGCAGTATGATTCAGACTCTCGTTTACCCCAGAGTCTCTGCAGACGCAGTCACAGCCACACATGTAAGGAGGCCAAGAAGTGATGATTGAGCAGCTTTACTTTTGTACTTTTTATTTTTATTTTAGGATAAAGCAACTGAGGGTTGCACGGTGGTGCAGTGGTTAGTGAAGAGGTTCCTGGTTTGAATCCCCGTCTGACAGGAGTCTCTCTGTGTGGAGTCTGCATGTTCTCACCCATGCATGAGTGGGTTCTCTCCTGGTTCTCCGGCTTCCTCCCACAGTCCAAACACATGCTCGTTAGGTTAACTGCTGACTCTAAATTGCCCGTAGGTGTGAATGTTAGTTTGGCTGGTTGTCTGTCTCTATACGTCAAGCCTGTGATTGGCTAGCGACTAGTCCTAATGACAGCTGGGATTGGCTCCAGCATCCCACAACCCCAAACAGGAAATCGGTATAGAGAATGAATGGATGGATGGATAAAGCTACTGCATCTATCTTGAATATGAGTGGTGGATTCAAACCTTCACAGCGCTGCGCTCTGCCTCCGCCTTGCTGCAGGTGGTGCTGTTTGTCGAGCAGCAATTGGGAGGTACATTTCCTCCGTTCTCCTTTTCAAACTTGGAGCCCACGAAGTCTGTGTAGTTGGTGAAACCGCAACAATTGAGCTGGGGGAGAGAGAGGGAAAAGAAAAAGATCAAGCTCCACTTAATGAACGTCAAGCTTTTGATTTACTCTGTTGAATTAACAGGTGTACAGAACAATTGAACAATTGAAAACAGTTAAGAGTAAATTCTGTTTGTGACCATGACACCTCGTTAATATCAAATGTGTAGAGCTAACATCAATAACAGAAGCTTTCATGGAGATTAAATTGCCTAAAAGCTGCAAACAATAGAACATTCTACCGAGCTT
>NC_089200.1:1960245-1965245 GCF_963930695.1 Labrus bergylta
CATAATGCCCGCTGGAATAGCTTATTAAATCTGCGTTATTTGGACCTCCTGAAGGTTATTGGCTCTTTGCTCAGATGAGCTGCGGGGGCCCCCGGTTTCCAAAAGGCAGATTTATGTCTCAGATAAGTAGAGCACAAAGATCGACGCTTTATTTATTCCCGCGCCTCTGTCTCTTACTTATTGACACGAGCAGCTATATATATGCATATTAGATGTATATGACCCATATTCATTATTCCGATGCCATTGTGTTTACTGTGTCTTATCAAAAGCAGGAGATGGACAGCTGCTCTCACACACTCATATCCGTGATGGAGCTGAAGATGTCCTTTGTGTTTGTAATGAACAGATGACGCTAAAGCCAACAAACAGAGCGTTAAATTGACTCTAAACCATATCTATGATCTCCTTAAAGAAGACAAATCTATGAGTTATGTCTCACACTTCATTGCACCTTCCCTCTCTCTCTCTCTTGTTTTATTGGAACGCTGGCTTTTGTCGATGCCCCCCTCTCTCTCGCTCTCTCTCTCGCTCTCTCTCTCTCTCTCTCTCTCGCCGTTTCATTTGCTTGCGCTGGTTAACTCAGCTTATGGAGATGACAGGCGAGAGATAGGACAGATTTATCTCAACAAAGACGCCCAAACAGCAGCAGCATCATCTCTACCAACTCAGCCTCCAAGGACATATGCACGCACAAAGCCCAACACACACACACTCAGCTGCTCTGTGTAGGAGCAGGCTTCATTATGACAGGACTGGGCATATTTGATAACTGAGAGAAAAGGACAGAGGGGACGAGGAAGGAACATCTTTGCACTGCAAAAAAGCGTCCTAAAAACTTCTAACGAAATCTTCTGCTGGTACAGTGAACACATTTGAACCTGTCATCTTTAGATAGCAAACATTGAACACAAATTTAAAGGCAGACAAGTTTCTAAAGTTAAAGGAAGACAACTTTCTGATGCAGTAGATGTTGCCTTGAGCACCAGAATGAAACAAAAACAAACTGCTGCTTGGCCACGCTTCCTCCATACTGAAGCCTCCGCCCTCCTCCAGAGACACACCTCCAACCCCCTTCCCCTCGAGTTTGCATGAAGGAGTTAAGCACAAGCGGCGGACAAAATTGTACATTGTTGGAGCTGCAAGCACCTGTGTCCTGCATTGTTGTGTTAGCTTGCTAATGTTAGCGCTCTTTAGTTAGCTCGTAGCTTCACATTGTTGTGTTAGCTTGCTAATGTTAGCGCTCTTTAGTTAGCTCGTAGCTTCACATTGCATGTACATTTACATGGAATGAGCGTGATCTAAAAACGCTAACGTCACTCAAATAATCAGTGAGTATGTTCTTCTTCTTCTCTCTAGTTCTTGACTAAAACAGCTTTTATACACAAGGGGAGGAGCCGGCCGTCCCGTCCATGTAAACACGACTCTGACAACAACACAGCCAGCGATCGGTCTGTGAATGTGGCTAACGTTAGCAGTGCTAGCACCGTCAGCCTTCAGCCATCCCTGCAGAATGGTTATATTCAGGTGTAAACTTAAACAGCCTACATTCAACTTCATCTCCGTTTCTTTTATCAAAATTTTGACGAACCTTTCTGCTCATAAGAGATGCTACCTGTCCACTTTTACATCCAGGTAGTAGAGCACCATGACTGTAGCCATTAACAGGTGCTACAGCCCCAGCTAGTGGTAACTGGCTGCATTAAATCTTACAGTGTAACTGAGGGCTGCACAGTGGTGCAGTGGTTTGTGATAATGGATGGATGGGTAGTTTAACCAATTATAATTCTGTTGGTTTTGGCTAAAATAGACAAATGAATGTAGAGTTTTTGTGAACATGGAAACAGCTTTCCATCTGAAATCCCTCATGATGTGCTTACTGCACACCTCTTTAACATCGCCACATCAAAGGCTAATTTAATATTACTATTATTATTATTAATAGGAATGTATTAGTTTGAGTTCATGCAGACTGACAGTAGAAAATGTGAAATACGTGTGCATGTCTCCAAGGGATCCAGATGTTTTATTTGTGTCGCTAAATAAATGAGCTAAACACTGAAATGATGCTCCCTATAAAAGTTATGAGGCCGTCTAGAGATATGTGCAGCTGCTGCTTAACTGGTTTAGCAACAACACCAGCACAGACAAATGACAATCCGAGTCAGTGCAGAGTGCTCTCCCTTCTGTTCATCAGCTCCCTGCTGCCGATGGAGGTTTGCTAGATTAGCTCTCTGTCTGCAAGAGACTCAGATACATCCTCTGATTGGATAAAAAAACTCCACTTTATATTTTCTTTATTAGGGTCCCGGTCTTCACTAACCTCCTTTTACATAGCTCATTTGAAATCCTTGTAATTCTTATACGTGGCACTAAATGGAAATGGGGCACGTGTGTGTGTGTGTGTGTGTGTGTGTGTGTGTGTGTGAGCGAGCAAGAGAGAGAGAGAGAGAGAGAGAAAGAGAGGGACATATATGTAAATAGGCTGTTTTGCATATAAAATGCTTTAGCTACAATATTCCTGAATAATAAATTGCTGAAAGTTAGAGACGCCGCGCGGCCCCGGGCTATCCCAGAGTCATTAAGTAGCCGAATGTAGTGAGGCGGACATAAAGCCAGTAATTCAATGATGGTCGCGGCTATAATGGAGAATTTACACGGAGATAAAATCCAGAGAGTGGGACGAGGAGGTGAGAGGGTGACAGAAAAAGACAGTGAGGGACAGTAAGAATTAAGAGACAAAGGAAAGGGAGTGAAGAGGCGGGCGTGAAGGAGGCGAGAGGAAGGGGGTGTGATGAGGCAGTGAATGAAAGAAAGAGGCAAGAGGTGAAGTGGGGAACTTACGAATGAGGAGTAGGCAAGAGCCACCACACCGGCCGCCAATTCAGCGATGAAGATGATGAGGATAATGGAGAAGAACTGCAGAAATAAAAAAAAGAGAAATGACTCAAATACAGACGATAAAATAATCTTTGTTTTTTCCAGTTTCCAAAGACCAAATCTAAAGGTGCAATGATGAATCAACAAGTCAACGGAAGGTTCAAGAACCTGCAAGTCGGATTTATCAAAAATAAAAAAACATCCCGGATACTTTTGGAGATCTGCTGCTTTTCATGTTTTACATATTGATAAAGTCAAAGTATCTTTAATGTTTCACTTTATTTCTCTTTATGGCAGTTAGCAAAAACTGCAACTCATCGTGGACAGATTCAAAACAGCATCCCGACTTTCCTCTATTTTTTTTTCACTTCTAATTTGCACTTTTTTAAAGTTTCATCAATGGTCACAAGATTTTCTTTTTTTTTTAAAGTCCTATTAGGATACGTTCAACTGAGCAGAGATCAGGGAAACTCACTTTTATTATTTATATATCTCGCCGTAGATGTAGTATTACAAATATAAGCAGGCAATTCAAATAAAAAAAAAATAACCTTAGCCTCAAGCATGTTCAGCCCAGCGTCTGTTATTTCTTCCTTTGTCAGACGATGTTCAGGTAAAACATTTGGGTTCAGGTTAAAGTTATGGAATAGAAAATATAGAAAAAAAAGAGAAAAAAATAGAAAAAGTGGGTTAAAAATTATGACTCAAATTCTCTGTCTTTTCCACTTTTCAGAAAATGTGTGCTCAAACAGGCTGTTTGGAAATTTTCCCTTCATGACATCACAAAGGGCAGTAGCCCCTCCCCCAGGTGGGTGACATTCCCACAGCTAGGTGTTTGTTCTGCCCTCTGAGTCTGCCTTCTCACCGTAAACAATAGGACATGGAGCGAGAAAGACTGAAACACCCAAGCCCTTCCAGAGAGGGGGCGTGGTTAGACACAGCTCATTTACATATTTAAAGGTACAGACACAGAAACTAAACGTCTTGAGAACACTTCTTGAATAACCATAGTTTACCGTGAGCAGCAGGCACTTGCTCTCCTTTTTCGCCCCACAACAGCCGAGGAACCCGAGCAGCATCAGCACTCCCCCGATGGCGATGCTGAAGAATCCCACGTTGACAAACTGCATGGCCTCGCCCGAGAACGGCCCCAGCAGCCTCAGGAAGGAGCCGCCATCCACGCTCACCCAGATCCCCATGGCGAGCAGGGTTAGCCCGCCCAGCTGCAGGAATAAAATCCAGGACCATATGATCAACATACATTTTATGCTAATACATGCAGTTGACACACAAATCCCTGTCATTCATCAGAGAGGGATATTGAACAATTAGCTTTCCAGAGGGTGTAATTTGAAGCTAACAGTGTCATTCATTTATTTGCCTGGCAGTCAGTCTGAAGGGGTCAACAGCTCTTGAGGAGGTAATCGGTTTTCGAAATGAGAGGCCTTCTTACATCACTAACTCTCTCCTGTTAATACCTCCAGGTGACACCATGACACCTCGGTATCCCTCCCTGCATTCAGAGAGGATTCCTGTCCTGCGTCAGAGCGAGGAGCTGCCTCAGGCTCATTCTTACGTATGACGCTGAGCAACAACTCGGCCTCGTTAAACCTCTCTGAACAAAATGATCGCCCTCTTCTGTACGTTTTTGTTTTTTATCTGCCCACTCGTAAATCCTTCTGTGACCATCTGTGGAAGTGGATAAAGTCAGCCTTGTCTGCGATGGGGTTGTAGAGTGGACGTCTAGAGATGGAGGTTTTCGGTCTTCTGAACACAAAGGGATGTTTCTGTTTTTCAGCTTTGCAACAACGAAAAAAAAATCACAAAATGTGAAACAATTTTACAAGATGTGAGATAAATATACATTTTATAAAACAAAATTACAAAAACACTTTTATCAAGGACAAAACTAACTTACAAGTGGCAGAACACTTTAACTAGTCCCCAAACAAAGTTACAAATGACAGAATCTTGACAGAAAGGGAATGTACCATTCTGTCATTTGTGAATTTGTCTCAGCGCTTTTTGTTGTTTTACACTTTGTAATTTTGTTTTGCACTTCCCAGCCACCAGACCTGACATGAAACCACCAACTGAACGACAAGTAGACCGCGATAAGA
>NC_089200.1:1970245-2007745 GCF_963930695.1 Labrus bergylta
CTGTGTAAACGAGCTCGCTGACAATGAGTCTTAATGATAACACACAGCAGTGGGAAACAGTAAAGATATCTGTTAATGGGAGATCTATACGAGAGGAATATGTGTAAGTGTTAAGCAGAGACATTAAGGCAGAGAATACAGATCTTACCCTTTAATGTGCTAATATCTCAGATTCAAACCAGTTTTGCAGTCCGTGTCCGGGGAATAATGAGACAAACGGGACCAGAAAAGCAACAAAAGTCCCAACAGAAAGGATTCAGAGTCCTCTGTTCCTGCAGCTCAGGTGTTTCCAGGTGAGCCGACGAGGGGGAAAAGACTGCCCTGGTGTTTGTGTTTAGTGATGAAATCCGGGGATATGAGGTGTGGTGGGTCTGAAATCTGATGAGTGCTTCTCCTCGGGCTCACTGGTGGAGCGAGCGGTGGACAGGGTGTGGCCCCAGAGGACACAGGTGAGGTGACAGCAGGTGAGAGAAAGAGAGAGAGAGAGAGAGAGAGAGAGGCTCGAGTGGCAGCTCTGACCCCTGCAGGTACACGGTGACACACATTCACAGCACGGATCAGGGATCAGCTTTTCAGGGATTGGAGGGTTTTTTTATGAGAAGTGAGGACGACTTCGGTTAGTCGGCTGTCGACGCTGAAACGACAAAGGAGATCTGTCAGAAAACTTGAGAGTGGAGAGGGATATGAAAAGTGAGAGGGGAAGTAATACGCTGCACAGTGTTGGTATAATCATGATGTCTGCCAAGTGTGGAAGTGTCATATTGTCAAAAAGGGAATATTTGTCTTGCTCCCTCACCCTCTAATGTACTCTCAATGTCACTCTTTTTTAAGAGAATTATTGTGAACACAAATGTCCAAAGTCTGTTTTTATTTTTTCTTCTTCGTCTTATTTTTAGCAGCTGGTGTGCAGAAAACCTGACAGGTAGGCTTTCAGGAGCTGTCCATGATTCTTTTGTTAGCTCACATTAAGGAGGTCAGCTCACCTGAGGCTGCTCCAGGACGACACAATAGTCGAGTATAATACGAGCGTTTGCTTTACAACAGGTTGGAAATTAACTTTTTTTGCAGATACCTGCCACTGTGACAGGTGGATCCAAGAATATTCTACTTTCACTGGCAGCATAAGTTAGTGACATATAAATATCAAATCAAGGATTACAGTATTTCAATCAGGAGAGACAAGGGAATTAAGAAAATTATTTATTACAATGAATAATATGGAAATGTGAAAGATAGACTCTGACGCTTGGATTCATTGATATGTAGCCGATGAAGCAACGGGAGCAACTCAGGTTTAAGTGTCTTGCCGAAGGAGACATCGGACATGTGGCTGCAGGAGCTGGGGATCAAACCCTCGACTTCCTGGTTGAGAGACGACCGACTCTACCCACTGATCCACAGCCGCCCTGCTGGGTGCTAAATTCCAACCTCTAGTTGGTTTCCAACCTGATCTCACAGAACGAGTCCAAATGACCTTCAAACACCGAGTCAGCTGCTGACGCCGCAGAAAGAGAACAGACTCAGTGCAGTGTCAACTTAACTCAAACAAAAATCCTCTTGCCTCTTCTTGCAGGACTAGAAGTTTCTGACTTGTAGGCTACTTTCCAAAAGACACATTTTTAAGTAATCCAAAGATAAAAGGAGGCAGATTTAAAGTGACAAAAAAAGACGATATATTCCTAAAAAAAAAAGAATTACAGGTTACAAAATAAGCTCTTATAAATATTACATGTTTACTAAAAGAAAACCTTTTGGATTTGACCAAAAACTAAAACCTCGTCCTGCTCAGTAGAACGCCTTCTCGTCTGAGTATTTATTCACCTGTACCCACATGGCAATTTATGCCAATTAGCTGCACTTTACGACAGCACTTTGCAGCAGCAGGACTTCTAATCACACAGATCTACTGTAAACACACAATGTTTCAATACGTGATAAATATAAAAAATGTAAATTAATTCTAAAATTCAAAAGCAAAAACTCTAATTATAAATGTATAAATACAAAATTATACTAATGGGCAAAATATATTTTTATATTAACCTGTTGTCCTCTATGGCTCTAACACTCAGGATGCCAGTTATTTTCTCGTCACAACAAGATCATTGATTTGGGTTGAAATGAAAAGTATTTAAGTCAGTAATAGAATAGAATAAATGGTGGATGAGTGGACGTTTGCCCGAGGCGAGGCTCTCCAGGTGCATAAAACAGCAAAAAAACATTCAGGCCGTCAGTAACAGAAACAACCTAGGAGCTATTAAAAACAGACCCTCTGGGCCCCCTACTGGCCTTGGACCCCGGACAGTTACCTGACCTGCCTGTTGACCAGCAGCGCCTCTGGCTTTGTTGATATCATCAGTTTAAAATATCCTCTGCATAGAGTTTGTGAGGTGTGAATAAAAGAGAAACTTTAGACAGCAATGGTTTGAACTCAAAGTGAAGCAGCAACACCCGAACATAACTCGAATAGATGTGAGTGTTCACTTCCTGTTTTTGTCTTACAGAGTGCACATGATTGGCAGAGGGTATGTTTGCATAATAACTGAATATTTAATGCTAAACATGAGTGCATTAACAGGAGAAGGTGCTAATTTGCTAAAGTTAGCGTGCGCTGCTGTGAACTGTGAGAGTGCAAACATGCTAACTGGTGTGTAATGAGCTTTAATGCATGAATATGGAGAGTCTCCATGTTTTCAACAACGTGTCATATCTTCTCCTTTTAACCTAACGGAGTCATTGTGGTGTGAAATTTAAGTCAATTTTATGATAAAGTTGCCCCAGTATCCTTATGGTTTATTTACATGTAAATAAAGGAATATTTCTATATATCTATGTATAGGTCATGATGCCTCTGGACTGTGAATACCTCCGCTCTGGAAGCAGGCAGCAGCTCTCCTTCATAACGCTGTTCAAAGTGTCCGCTCATGGCGTCCTGTGTGGATTTCCAGCTGCACTGAGGGTTATTACTCCAGAGAGTAATAAAACCAGCGCAGAGCATCTCAGCTACCCTCTCCCCAAGTCACACACAGATCCAGACAGATACACATCTCACACCACCTCCTCACTCCCACCCTCTGAGAGACGCTACATTTCTATGAAGATCCAAACCTCCTCTTCAACAGCTCCTACCAAAAGACACATTAAGGAGCTGAACTCTGTCAAGAACCAGATCTGCAGAGTTCTCTCAGGAAGTGAACTGGCAGCTCTTCAGCTACCAGACCAATTTCCAGATTTGGTCCACTCTGGGACTTGAACTGGCAACCCTCTGGTCCCCAATCGAAGTCCCTACAGACTGAGCTACTGCGCCCCATATATAGTTAAAGAGGTCATATTCTCCCCCTCTTCCACCTTTTCAAACAGTCCCCCTGTGGTCTAAAGTAAACATCTGTGCTGTGCTTTGGTAAAAATATAACATGAATCAAGCACCAGAGGAGGTTTGTGACCCTGTATAAACCAGCTCTCTCAGAACGCTCCGTTTTGGTGTGTGTGTCTCTTTAAATGCAATGACCCCGCCCCCTGAGTTTTCCCCATAGACATCACTCCTCTGTAGAGAGAATAAAAATGGCGGACCTGCGCAAAAGTTTTGTTCAAAGCTGGGGGTGGAGTCCATGGGAGGAGATATCAGGGGAGGGGAGGGGATTTTTTTTTTTACCAGAATCCCACTGTGACATCACAAGGAGAGCACATATCAAACGGAGCATTTTTCTCTGTGTTGTAAGACTTATGCAGACCACAAACAAAGGACTGGATGGGTTTATTTCACATTTTGTGGGTCAGTAGACTCTCAGGTTACCCAAATATATGTTCAGAAACACTAAAAGTGGATTTTATAGAATATATGTCCCCTTTAATTTTTAGTATACTAGTGAGAAGATGAGAATCCGTGATGGCCTGCTCATTATTTTGTGATATTAAAGATTTGACCATGAGTGTGAAGCAGCCTGGCTTCATGATGTGTTATTGAAGTGCAGACTGCATTATGAGTTTGAGAGGCTCTTCATGGGGAAATAGTAACAACTATAACAAAAGAAAACATTACACCATAATCGAGGATGAAACGAAGAATGATCTCATCTTCATTTGAACAAAGATGTGAACACTGTTTATATCTAAATAAATGAAACAGCACCATCTCTGCTCTCTGGATGTGTTGCTGCTTTCTGCTGTCGACCTCTTTTGTTCATCCTTCCTTCCTTTGTTCCTCTGGCTCCTCCTGAACTCTGCAGAGCTCCCCTCTGACCACTAGAGGGGAGTAGTGAGCTTCAGAGGCTGCAGTCGGCGTTCGCTCTCGGCTCATTGTTTGTCCTGCAGCTTCAACTGGTGCTCAGTGTTTTCCCTGAGTGGAGGAATGTGCTCCTCTTTGTTCAGAGAGTCGGGGGAAACAAAACGAGGTAACACAACATAAAAATGGAAATGTTTAACACCTGTGCAATCATCTTTTTTTACTTTCTCCTAGAAAATTATGAATTTAAGCCCCTTTTAAGGCAAATCAACATCAGATTATTTTAGCAATGCTCAGATTAAATATTTGTTTTTGCACTCTTTGACAGTTTTGTATATTTAAAGTGTGAATCCAGCAATAGGAGCCCACAGCGTCGTCTCCTGTCTCACTAGTTTCCTCCAAAGATTCCTCAGAGTCAGAGTCCGCATTTTCACCGAGCTGCAGGCGAGAGAGAGGGAAAAAAAAACAAGTTTGAAAAATGGCAGAATCCCCGGGCCCAATGCCACGGCGGCGTTGGATAGTTGAGCCCATATCAGCCGAAGTCTCTCTCTCTGTAATATCACTTTAATGGCCTTATTGTGAGTTATGACAATCTCACCCCACACCGTCATTAACCCACCGCTCCTTAATCTCAGCGAGAGGAGCACCTGTCAGGCTTCGTTAGCCATTAAACCGTTAATAACCTCCGCCTGCCGTCCACGCACGCACACACGCTCTCTGCAGCCGGGGCGTTGTGGAAGGAGAAATGATTAGAGCGGTGCTTTTTCATCACCTCTGATGAAGGCGGTGACGGGCGGCGGAGATGTGGGGTTAGATGTAGAAGGTAAAAAACAAGGGTCCCTTAATGAGGTCTGTTAGATTGAGTATTATCAGTGGCCCTCCAGGGCAGCTGCCACGGTTATACGTTATCTCCTGCTGCCGGGACGCCGCCGCCATTACATAGATACCTCGCAGGTCCCGAGTGAGCACTGATTCATCCTTTAACTTGATTCGAAGGCTGATATAATACCGTGCGGTGTGTGTGCTCAGCAGCTCCTAACGCTCATTAAAAGCTCTCTGATCCTCTGCAGAGTTTCTCTGACTCATTGTTGTTATCAGGCTGGAAATGAAGAATCACTTCAGCTCATCAGTCTGCAGCTACAACGACCACGATCTCTAACGACTCCTTAAAGTTTCCCTTCATTCTTCTTGAAACCTGCTGCCTTTGACCTGCAGGTCCAGCTCTTTACTCTGCTAATGTACTTAACATGTAAAGCATGCTCTTAAACCATGGTCGTCATTTATCCTTAAAAATGACGTTTATTTCCTCTTCAGTTGGTTTGAACAAACATTGTTTGGAGAGCTGTATGTGCAGCATCTTTTACCCTCTTGTGTTTTTTTGTGTGTGTGCTGTGCAGTTGTGTCTCACCGAGGTGTTAGGAAGTTGTTCAGGACTACGAAGCCTCACTTGTTTAGATTTAAAGAGGACCCGAGGCCGCGTGGCCCCTCGGTGCTGGCGGCGGATATGTCAGAAAAAAACATTTGTCTAGAGATTTATTCTCCCCCTCCTCCACCTTTTCAAACAGCCCCCTCCTCCACCTTTTCAAACAGTCCCCTCCTCCACCTTTTCAAACAGTCCCCTCCTCCACCTTTTCAAACAGTCCCCTCCTCCACCTTTTCAAACAGTCCCCCTGTGGTCTAAATGAAACATCTGTGCTGTACTTTGGTCAAAATATAACATGAATCCAGCACCAGAGGAGGTTTGTGACCCTGTATAAACCAGCTCTCTCAGAACACTCCGTTTTGGTGTGTGTGTCTCTTTAAATATAATGACCCCCCCCCGAGGTTTCCCAGTAGACATCACTCCTCTGTAGAGAGAATAAAAATGGCCGCCCTGAGCATCATATTTCCTCTAGTCTGGGGGTGGAGTCCATGGGTGGAGATACCAGGGGAGGGGAGGGGATTTTTTTTTTTTACCAGAATCCCACTGTGACATCACAAGGGGAGCACATTTGAAACAGAGCATTTTTCTCTGTGTTGTAAGACTTATGCAGACCACAAACAAAGGACTGGATGGATTTATTTCACATGTTGTGGGTCAGTAGACTCTCAGGTTACCCAAATATATGTTCAAAAACACAGTAGAAGAGGATTTTTAATAATATGTCCCCTTTAAGCCGAGCAGAAACCTCCAACGTTGAAAAATAAAGCCGATATGGAAGTGCAAAAAACTATAGTTCTGCTTGAGGCTGTCTCTAAAGGCCGAGGAATCCTGATGTGCAGTTACCACGGGGATGAACCATTACAGATACGTCCTTATAAAAACGTCTCCTGATTACTTTGGATGAAGATATTCTACAAGTCTACACAGACCTGAGGTCGACCTAATCCCTTCTGTTTGCTTTTTACTCAGAAGACGAGAACACTGAAGGAAATGAATACTGCATGGAATAGAATAGAATAGATGTTTATTGCCATTTGCTCAGGTACAGGACAGTGCAGGTACATTGGAATTTTTGTGCATTTCTCCTTGAGTCAGCTTCTACAAAAAAGTTAAGATTATATATAAAATAGAATATCATTATAAGAAAAAAAGAGTAGAAAAGTACAAATAAAAAAAAAGTTGTAGTAACAGCTAAGTAAATTAAAATAAACTGTACAGCAGCTATACACTGTATTAAAGCAAAGATATAATACAAAAAATAAATAGCAAAGGGGAACACTGTACAATGAAATGAAAATATAAATATGTTTTCTTGTCTCTACAAAGATAATTAAATGATCAATTAAGGGGATCATTTGTACTGTGAAAGCAGAAATGACTGACACCCTCTGTACTGCTGAAAAGTTGACACCCGGATGTGTGTGTGTGTGTGTGTGTGTGATAGACCACAGAGTTCATGACCCCGTGAACCATAAACCAGCAGCAGCATGCGGCCTCTTGACGTCGGAGTGCAGTTTAAATAGCCCGCGGTCACAGAGTGTGTTTGTTACAAAAGTCAGATGATGATGATGATTGTGATGATGGTGATGTATACTTGCACCTATCATGACCTCTCCTCTCTGCCCCCCCCCTCTCTGTCCCCCCCCCCCCCCCCCCACAGCAGGATGTGCCTCCCTTTGTTGTTGTCCTCGCTTCGACAGAGGGAAATAAAACACCAGCTGATGAATCACCTCTGAACGCTCCTCCAATAACGACTTTTTGTTCACACAATAACAATCGCTACCCGATCTTTATGAAGGCCCTAATTATTTCCACCTGGCGAGCGATATTGAGAGACTAAATGAGAGTCCAAACGAGCGCGGCAGTCACTCTATTATTGCTCATAATCCATTATGTCGACGTTACAAATTGATCATTTCTTTCAAGTGAGGGGAAGAAAACGAGGAGCGGGGCCGATTTTAAACACAGTCGGAACGGAAAGGGACACCTCGGTGACCTCCATTGTGTCTCCCGCTCTTATAATTCATCACACACACACACACTCACACACACACACACACACACACACACACTCACACACACTCAGCGCACACATAAGCATTGCATATTAATTCACAGCAATCCATTTAGGACCATAGGAGGTCCTACGTCTATAAATCAAAACTAAAGGGCCGGCTAATTGACTCGCACACAAAGGAACAGGACGGTTTGAATGAGGTGGCAGGAGTGGTGGGGGGGGGGGGGGGGGGGGGGACGAGGAAAAGGAAAGGGTTAATGGAAAATTAAGTGAAGGACGGGAGAAAGAGGAGGAAGAGACGAGGAGGAAGAGCAGCGGCAGAGTGCAGCCGTGTTGCTGCCTCTGACCCGTGTGCCTCCTTTGTTCTATAAATGATGGTATCCGCTGATGACACACATTTCTTATGAGCCCCTGTGGCCACGAGCTCCGTCTCTCCACCTATAGGACCACTGAGCAGCGGCGGCAGCGGCAGCAGCAGCAGCATATAGGGGCTGACTCTCACAGGGCTCTTAGCGGCGCTGCTAATTAGCTAAAAGGGGTCATTTGTATGCAGCCTCTTAGTCTCTCTCTCTCTCTCTCTCTCTCGCTCTGTTATCAATCCATCCCCCCCATCCTTATCTCAATTCGTCTCCTCGACTGTAATTGTATCTGCTCTAATAATTAGCGTAGCTCAAGTCTATAATAAGTTCACTGTTGGCGCTCTTTAGAGTTTCTACAGAGAGCACAGAGCGCCTCCTGATCTGTTTTAAAACTCTGGTTTTTTTCATAATTTTGGATCTACATGTATAAAAGGTATTTAAACGTTTGTGAATGCGTCCAGCGGGAATCTTCAGCTCAGAGTTTACAGGAACGACTGTGAATGAAATATGAGGGGGTCGAATGGACCCGATCAGAGTGTCACAAAGCAGAAGTGTTGGTTTTATCATAAGTCTATTGCACAGTCTTTTAGGCATGCTTTTATACGTTGGGTTTTATTTATGATGTGTTTTTATTAATGCTCGTGGTTTTCTGTTTGTGTGTGTTTGTACACAATACTGCCAGTATTTTTCTTGTTCCAATCCAATCTTGAGGGAGACGGCAGGCGTGGGCAGTCGTGGACAAACGGGGCAAATTGCTCACTACTCCTTTTTTAGTGTGACTTTTTAGCTCATACGTTTTTAAGTGCTGGACTTTTAGCTTCTCTTGTTTTTATCTATTTATTTCTCTCTTTTAACCCACTTTTAGAAAAGACATTTTAATACGATTTTATTTATATGTGGCTTTTCATTTGGTGCAATTCGAGAACAACCTAAATAACAAACAATCCTAAACAAAAATAAATCTGTTTTGCACCACACCATCATTGTTTTAGCCTCTTATTTTTATTATTGTCAGTGCTGCTCTCACCCCGATAACTCAAATGATACCTGTTCATATTCAATTCCCTACTCTTTTTAAATTACCACTATTCACCCCTCTTACAGTATGAGTCTCACATGCGACACTCTGGAAGGATCCATGTTAGATGTGAGAAACTATTGATCAGTGTGCCAACTACACCACCACCCTCAAGGGGAGCTCACTTTTTACGGGGGGCGTGCCTCAATGAGTTTCCATACCCTCCATTCCCCAACAGAAAGTCTCTGCAGACTCCATACTCCTTGGACCTGTTCTGGATGGGACGGGGTCTGCTTTGACTGGATCACACACAGGTCATGGCTCATGTCACAACTGCACTCCTGAAAATATCTAAACAATTTCAGGAGGACTGCTCTGGATATTCTCCTGACCTGGTTGTTCACATTTCACCTCACAGCAGGAGACTATCCCTGTCAGACAGGAGGGGGGGGCGGGGGCCAAAGTCTGCTTTATGATGCTATAATGAGAATATCTCCATACTGGAGAACAGGACACATAATGCACTGACTCCAGTCACTCCCCCCTCTCATTGGCTTGAGGTGAATTCTCCTGATTATTTTCTGCTGCGGAAAAATGACTAGGGGTCTGACAGGTAAAACTCTGGGTGAAATCAGAGTGAAAAATGTGTCTGTTTGCGTTCACATAAACAACTCCATCTGGAAATATCAGGAGTTTTTCAGGATTTTTCTGCAAGTGTGAAAGTCCTAATATTCTCCTGTTTCTTTGTTCTTCTGCTCCTTCCTTCTTTCCTCCTTCCTTATTTACTCACAGGATCATGCACTCACTGTCCCTTCGGCCCTTCTGCCCCCCCCCCCCCCCCCCGGCTCGTGTAGGGGATTGATGGAGATATGGGAATCTGCCATGCAGTAAATAGCATGGACATTGGCTCCCTGCCATGAGATGAGAATCAGGCCTGCTTCTTTTGCTCTCGACGCTTCCCCCTCATCTCCCCAACTCCTCCCTCCTCTTCACCTGAATAAAAAAAAAAACGTTGAGTATGAACCGCGGAGGGTGAGGAAGCCCACTCTTCCATCTCTCACCATGATGCACGAGCCAATCTGCCGTCCCCTAACAAAAGGTGCTCTGAAACATCACTCCTTGTCCTCCTCCAAACATATCTCCTCCTGCTCCTCTGAATATGTACCGCACCTCTCCTTTGTCTCTCCCACTACTACTTTGTTTTGCGCGCTGATGGAGTAATTTCCCCCCGAGTGGAGTCATCAGGCATGCAAAGCGCCTCATCGCGGCATCATGGACTCTGAGTCCCTCTGGCTCGTGAAAGGTTAATGCTTTGGATGATTGTAAATTGTTTGGCTATTTCAAGGGGAGCTGTGAAAGGGATAAGTCGACCATAAAATTTGATCGGCTGCCTCCTCCTCCTCTTCTCTCCTCTGCAGCATCCCCCTGTCACTTCCCTCAATCATTTTAATATTCTCTCTTATTTCTACCTTTTCTCTCTCTCTCTCTTCACCTTTGCAGTTCACTTCATCTTCATTTTCCCCTTTTCGTAACACAAACAGGAGTTCAAAGGTGATGAGACTGAGCTCTCGTCCCTGTGGCGTCCTCGATGGCTTGGTCCCACATTAGGGAGGGAGTTCGGGGTAGAATTGCCTCTCCTGTACGAGGATAATTTACAGCGTGGGACGACAGAGAGGGATCATTTTGTCCGCTTGAAGAGCAGTATAACGACTTTCATGTGCTCACATGGTTATAGTTAGCTCCATCTGGAGGAGACAGGCACCATGACGCCCTCCATAAAGCAATGACCCTTCAATAAAGGCTGGCGTCCGGGTGGCTCAGTGGGCCGAGGAGCGTGTATGTTTCCAAGCAGTAGGAGAATAAACCGGAGTGAAGGTTAGCTAAGTTTGTGCCCTGACACGATTATTACAAGACTGCTAACGACTGAACTGTGACTGGTGGGGAAGAAGATCTTTTTCAGAGGCTATGAGTGTGAGGGCGCTCGCCGCTCGGTATTTCAGCTCAGTGGGATTGTTGAGAGGATCAACTCTGCAGCCAGGTGTGTGTGTGACTGATTGGCCTTGATTAAGCCCGTATGGGGAGCTTATATATACTCAAGGTCTTCAGTGCTTCATGATGACTCATTATCTCACCTTGAGTGCGAGGAGCTCCCTGCACTGTAAAAAAAAAAACTAGTTGTTATAACTTGAAAAAGTTAGTGTCCGGGCTGCCTTAAAACTTTACGTTAACTGAACTTAAAAAGATGAGTTAACATAAATTTGTGATTATTCCAAAGAAATAGAATTTTCTAGTCAAATAAAACTTGACATCAAGTCAGTTGCACTTAAATCTTGAAGTTTAAATCAAAACTTTAATTACAATTCAGTTCCTGTGAAATGGTCTAGTTGGGGCAAAATGGTCTTTCAATTTCTTTTGACCTGAAATCAAAAAAACTTTATCAAAAGTTGAATCCACTTTAAACATTGAGTTAGATGAATTCATCAATTTAAATTGAATATATATATTTATATTTTAGTCAACTGTTACACCCCACCATAAGGCAGCCCTATGGGGCTAACAACAATCCACACGCTGACCCATTAAAACACATTAACAAAGAGATTTATTATCAACATGACAAATTGAATGATAACCAAGTTCAACTTATAAACAAAACACAACAGCCAATCCCCTCACTGAACCGCACAGCAGTCTCAACTCCAAATGCCTCCCTTCCTGCAGCCAGCACTGGGATTTTAAGCTCTGAGGCCAGGTGTGCCTCGTTGTTCAATTAGTGGCTTCACCTGGGCTGCAGACAACAGAAAGGGAGAAGGGAAAAACAGTACAGGGAGAAACACAGCCAGAACACAACTTAAATTAGTTTAGTTTTAACATTTTTTAGTGATTCTCTTTGCTTTTGTGGAAACTTTCAACTTCCTTTTAAATAAACGGTTTTATCGCTACAGGTTATTTGTTTGATCAGAAACCAACCAACAGTTCTTCAACCTTTAGCAGATCAGATCAAATAGCACATCTAAACATTTACACCCAGGAATGAGCAAAAAAGTTTACCATTTATCGGTCACTTTTCTCAGATTTTTCAGATGCAATAAACTTATAAAATCAATAATTTACACATTTAATGAGGTGATCTTATTATGGTAAAACAAACACTTCAGAAAAGATCTGAGACAATGTCCAAATATTTCTCTGCAGCTTTCAGAAAACTCCCGACCTCACAGCTTTAAGTCCATGGACCCTTGAAGGGGGCAGTGGTCACCATCGATATTCATTAGGTTCTTCTGTATGACTTTAAATGTATACTGCACTTCCTGTTGGTAGTCAATGTGCACTGCATACAGCAGACCCATGAGCATAGCTATCCTATACAAATAGTCCTTCATGCCATGCTGAATGATCTGATCCTCCATCTTCTATCACCAGGAGGATGTTGACATTTGTATCCTTTGTTATGCCGTCCTCAGTGTCTGTAGATTTACAAAAGACAGAAAGAATAGATATAGCTGTGAAATGTTTGTAATGCGCTCTGAGAAACAACATTTTTAGCTGGTAGAGCCAAGTTGGTGTGATGTATGATGTAACGATGAAACACTATAGGGCAGTCTAGAGGGTGTGCTGGGTCTGAAATTAATTCTAAAAAAAAAATAAAAAAACATAACACCAGTTTGTTTGATTTGTTGTGAGACAAAATATGGTAAGACCACAGGGTTTCTTTCTTCCTGCAACAGTAATTTTATTTATTTATTTTTGTTTTTATTAACACTCGGGAGTTAAACGCACAGAGTAGAAGAACTGGAACTTGTTGGAATGAAAAACAGTTTGTGAAATGGTACGACGGATTCATAGTGGGAGAGAGTGGGAGAGAGTGGGAGAGAGCAGAAACCTGGCAGCAGATGAATAGAGACTGATCTGCTGTCAGTCTTTAGTGTGTGTGAGTGTTTTATGGTGAAACGTGGACGTCCAACATAAGAAGCCATTAGATCTTTTATTGTGACTCTCTTCTCCTCGGTTAGCATCTCGATGTCAGAGCAGTAAACTGATCACTTTTATGTTAACCATCTCAACAAAGTAGGAAAAGCATCAGGGTCGTAAAACACTGAATCTAACAGGTAACGCCTCTTCACTGAGTCACTGATGGCACTCCTGAACAACTTATAATTAGATAATGACTCCGTTTAACGGTTTCACATTTGGGAACAATCTTTACAGGTGTGTGTAGACCAAAGCTGACGCAAACCTCCTGTCCCCCATATTGTACCAAACAGGTGTGTTTGTTTTTCTAAACCTGGACTCAGTTCTGCACCCTGTTGCATCTGCTTACACACAACTCTAGGATAAAACACATCAACGTAGGGCTTAACAATTCCTCCAAACATGAACATCAAGTGACGATGTTGATATCAAATTATAGAGAAAATAATTTTGTTAATTATAAATTATGTCTGCACCTTCAGCTCTGTCAGACACAAGATTTATTCGCCGACTCATTTATTCAGTCTGGCTTTTATATAGCGCTTTATATAAATTCAAATCTTAACATATTGTGTTGTCTTTTTTATCCTACTACAATTTTAAATATTCTTCTCCTATGTATTAATTTTAATATCTTATTGCTTTTATGTGTCGTAATTTATTTTTTCATTTTTATATATATATTTTTTTAATTCTTACTGGTGTGCATTAGTCTCTCAATGATTTTATAAACTACTTTTTCGTCAATAACTTTTCTGCACTCTTGTAAAGCACTTTGAACTGCAATTTAATTTTTCTGAGAGGGGCTATAGAAACAAAGTTTGATTGATTGAAGATGTCATTTTGAATATGCCAACAGTGTAAAAGTATCAGCAAGAGCAACAGTATTAGTCTTTTTGACTTTAAATCTTAATTTGCCCTGAAATGTCAACAGCACTTTTAAGAGCAAGCAGTAACTGCTGAAAATCAGAGTGTAGTCACTCTCACTGCTGAAGTGCTCAGAACAGGGTGCGAACCTTGACATTTCCTTTTATGGTAAAAATATTGAGCTGGAGATGCGAAACAGAGGAGTGGCCATGCTACAACAAAACCCAGTTTATCTGAGCCTCATCAAAGAAGTTCAATGCAGAACACAAACATATAGAGTTGCACAAAGAGCAACAAAATCTGAAGTAGGGAAATCTTTGATCACTTTTTACAGATCAGCAGAATGTTGTCATTTTCATTTGAGAAACTAGTAAGGTTTTTTCCAACCAGGAGTTGTTCAACCAGTGTGGTTGTGTTGGTCACTCTAGCACGTACAGCACGCCCAAATTGATCCCACAAGTGCTGTCAATTATACACCTGTAACTGGCACACACCTGGAAGCACTTGAAGCTCGTAACAGGAGTGAATACCAACAGAAGAACATTTCAGGGGATTTTGGCAAAAAAAATGAGAGCACTACCGAAACGTTTAGCTGTGTTGCTCATTTCATGAATGCACGATCCTTACAAGTCATACCTTGTTGTAAAGGTGACTAATCAGGCTTTCCAATGATATATATTACAACACCAATTAGTATTATTAAAGGGGCGGAATAAGGGAGCGAAATAACGTTTCCAAACTTTTTATATTAATTGCCTTGGACAGAATATTCTTTTTTTTAAATTTGTATGCAGATGACACTGTTATTTACCGCTGTGCACCAACACTTGCACAAGCTTTTGCAAATCTTCAGCATATATTTGACTCAGTACGAGAACAGCTCTGTCAGCTGTGCTTTGTTTTTAATGCAGACGGAACTAAACCCATGTTCTTTACATCTTCAAGGAGAGCATTTTCAAAGTAAATTGTTGCAGAAGATGGTAGAGAAATTGAGTTATATATCATATTTTGAATACTCAGGCGTTTTACTTAATGGCAGCTTGTCTTTCAGAGAGCACATTCAATATGTTGCTAAATGGTTTTCTGGGATTTTACTACAGAAATAAGTCCTGTGAAGAGTCCACCTTTCAACCTGTTCTTGATTATGGCGATGAATAAGAAATTCTTCATATGCTGGACAGTGTGCATGCACTGAGACCTCCCTGAGGAGATAAGACTCGCAGACTCCCTCAATTCTTTTAAATCCCTTCTTAAAACATACTTTTACAGACTTGCTTTTATGTGATGTCGTCTTCTTAATGTCTTCTCTTACTGGTTTTACTATTTTTATCTTCTTCTACTTCTTACTGTCTTTTATTTATGGTCTTATCTCGTATTTATGCTCATATCTTAATCTCCTCTTGTGTTTTAACTTGGTAATTTCTTATCTTACTTACTTTGTCTATTTATGTTTCGTATTTATAGTTAATTTTTATTTTTATTAATATTATAGTTTTGGGTTTTTTGATCCTTTAACCACTTGTTTTTATTTCCTTTACTGCGCTTACCTTCTCATTGCTTTTTATTTGCTTTTATCTCTTAGTTTCTTACATCTTTTTAAATCTTTGGTCCTCTTGGTCTCAGCTCATGTTGTTGGGTTCTTGTGTTCCTGGGTTCTTATGATGGTTCTTATGATGGTTGGGTTATATATGTCTGGTTGTGTATCGTGCACTTTGGGTTCTTTTCTGTTGAATTGTTTTTAATTATTTTTGGTATTTTGCATTTGTTATATTCTTACTGTTGTTAATGTTTTTCTGTGTTTAGTTTGCTTTGTTCTTGCTGTTTGTCAAAGCACTTTGTAAACCTGTGTTTTTAAAAGGTGCTATATAAATAAAGTTATTATTATTATTATTATTATTATTTATCACAAACTGTAGATTCTTTACTCATCATTGTACTTTATACCCGGAAGTCAATTGGACTGGCTTAAGTACATGCCAGCTTGTACATTGGTATATCTTCATTTATAAAGACATTCTTGGCAAGATTCTGACTCTCTGTCTCTCTTTTAATCATGAACGACAGAATCATCAAACCCCCATTCATTGTACATCGTGCAATTTGTCATTTCCCAAAGTTAGACCTGAGAAGGAAAGTTAGCTTTAAGGTTTTTTCATGTGAACATGCAGTTACCCAGGCTGGTTTGAACACATGAAACATGTCTGAACATTAACTTTATTATTATAACAACATCCTGACAGTGTTTCACTTTCACATTCAGAGAAACCATCACCTGCTGGCACACACCTGCTGCTACTTGACGGAGGCTGGTCCGGACCCTCCAATAGTCTGTTCAAGAATCCCTGAATCCGTGGCCTCAGAAGTTCTTGGATATTTTGGGGTAGATCTTGCTGCCGCTCAGGGCAGATATCCTCAATCAGCCTATCTCCTAGTAGAGTTCAAGTGCTGAAGATTCTCTGACAATCATTCAATATCACATCCTGATTGAACTGGTATCGTCCCATATCTTACATTTAAAAGGCAGGGTTGGTAATTTTCGAAAACTAGCATGATTTTGAAAGTAGCATTCCCTCAGTGCCCTGTCACATAAAAAGTGAAGCCAATAATCCCTGGATCTCTTTTTTTTTTGTCTTGATGAAGAAATATATGACGGAGGTATGAAATGTAGAAGAAATGAAGCAGAAAAGATTTGAAAATATAGAAATGAATGTGAGTATCATAAGATTGAGTAATAAAGGTGAATCAGAGCAGTATATTACCCACCAGTAACCCTGCAGAAGGCTGCACGTCTGAACATGTTCTTTGTTGGTTAAATTGTCCCTTCAGAGCCAAATATCTGTGAAGAACACTCCTATTAAACAAACATGTTGGGCATTGTCTGAGTCCAAGCAAAATACAATTTTCACCTGTATTTACTATTGAGAAGTTTTTGTTCATACCCTTCTGTTTTCCCTGCAGAGCAGATGCTCATGATGGGAACAAGCCTGCAGCAGAATAACATGAAGCCAATGCCCAACCATTTAAACTTAAATGGCTGACATTAATCCAGGATGCGTTTCTGCATGAAGTGAATCTATTGAGTCATCCGTCCCAGTTTGAGTACCGATGATTCAATCGCTGTCGTTACATTATAACACGCGATGACACTCAAGTACCGATGATTATTGAGAAACAAACTGCTGAATTTGCCAAATTCAAACAAAATATATTAGAAGACAATAATAATATTCTTCATGTACTCATTTGCTATTCAACATAAACACAGTATAGCCTCTTGGGGGCAATGGCCAATATTTCAGGGCTTTGAATGTGCCATGTTTGTAATGTGTTGAAATAAAAGTTGAACCTTTGGAAAGTTCTTTAGTTTGGGTCGGCAGAAATGGAAAATGATTCCGGTCAGAGAATCAGGACAGGAGAGAGGATTCACAGCTCAACGGTTTTATTCTGCAAGTTGTAAACATGTGTACTAGCAACTTGAGTCATTAGCAGAGTGGAGAGACAACGTGGACGCTAAGATTGTTAGTGGCCATCAAATGCAAAGTGTGTCTAGAGCAAAATTGACGTTAGATGATAGCAGATGGGATCAGGGATTCCATTAAGCCTCCGTGCAGACTGTTTTCTGAGATACTTAGCCAGCTGAAAAACCAATCCAGCAATAATTGACCTTGTATTAGAGGTCATATGATCGTCTTCCTTACATTTCCAATCGTTTCTCCTACACTCTGCTTACCCACTTCAATAAGGAATTACTATGCTGACAGAAGCCATGTCTGAGGACTCAGTTTGACCCAGTGCATTGTGTTACCATTGAGGAGGTGGAGCTTATGAACTACACTACAGCCAGTTAGCAGGAGGGTGCTCCAATTACTTCACTTTATGGAAGCAGCCATCTTTTTATGCAGTCTTTAGCTGTCAGAAAACCACATACTTACTTAACGCCTGTTACATAAAAAAACAGTATAAACTGAACACTGATGCCAACCTGACCATTACTATACATACATATATATGTCTTTAGCAACATACAAAACTACAGGTCACATCAATCATGTATTTACGGCCTAAGCTACGTTGGATATGCTAGAATAAGTGAATAAGTGTTCATTTGCTCAGGTCTAGAGTAAACAAAAGCAACACAATCCTTCAGCTATTATAATAATAATAATAATAACTTTATTTATATAGCACCTTTTAAAAACACAGGTTTACAAAGTGCTTTGACAAACAGCAAAAACAAGAACAAAGCAAACTAAACCAAACACAGAAGAACATAAAAAACAGCAAACAAATGCAAAATACAAAAAATAATTAAATACAATTCAACAGAAAAGAACCCAAAGTGCACGATACCCAACAGACATATATAACCAAGGGGCAACCTCCGGTCTCGAAAAAATGAAGCCAATGCGGAAGTACAAAAAACTGCAGTTCCTCGAGGTTCCTCTTGAGGCTGGCTGCAGAAGCGCCGGAAGTGCCATAAGCCCACAGCCAAAAAAGCCCGTTTTTACCACAGGAATCAACATGTTTACAGCCTGGTTCAAAAAACGAGATATATCTGAGAAGTTGACGGCCCCTTCTCCTCACACTGTGGGGGGGGTGAATTTTTTTATAACTCATCGGATTTTATTCTATTAAGGAAAACGACTATGCCCATATTTGGTTGTGTCAGATTTGATTGACAGCTCTGCGCGCTGCATCTGTCTGTCAGGTCAGCAGGTCAGGAGGTCAGGAGGTCAGCAGGTCAGGAGGTCAGGAGGTCAGCAGGTCAGGAGGTCAGCAGGTCAGGAGGCTAACAGCTTGATTCGTCTGATTTCTCCTCTTTCTTACTTCGTTTGGAGAGTTTGTTTATCACATATCTGACAACATACATGGCTTGCTGTGCGGTTAACAGACCATCCAACAAGTTGATGCTTCAGTTTTCTTCGGTAAGTGATATAGTAGTGTTATATTTACTGCTTACTCATGTGTTTATATTTATGGATCTAGCTTGTTTAGCGTTAGCTTGTAAACCAGTCGGCTAACTGTACTCAGTGTAGCTCATTATTTACATTATTTACATTATTTACATTATTTACAATGGTTTAGAAGTGTTTGTTGTTAAGATGTTGTTGTTGAAAATAATGAGTTAGTGTGATGTTAGAAGCTAAAGGTTCAGCTCGGTGGTTAACCACAGACTGTAAATATGGTTATCTGATGTTATGATGAATGTTATACTCCACCTAAATGTGGACATTAAAAAACAAACTTTGTGTAGTAATTATCCGTCAGTAACATAAACTGAACTGAACCTAATGTGCTGTGTAGGTTATAGAGGATGACATTAAAGTTACATGGTTGATGTAGTGTCTTAAGATTTGAGCAAACTGTTAACAAATTTAAAAAAACTTCACTTTGTAAGAGCATCTGTAACCATTAAGAACTATATTAATAACCAGATTAATTTTCACTGAACTCATACACAGAATATAGCAGTAGAAATATAAAATATAAATAACATATGGAATGAAAATAAGATATAAAGCACATAGATATAAAGTATAAGAAATAGTTTGAAGAATACGGCCATGTACTGAGCTCATGTTAATAATAAATGAGTTACTGTATGTTCTGTACTAAAGCACAGAGAGTTGGGACCTGTTAATGATTTAAATAATTCAGGTTATATTTGTTTCATGTTAAGATGAAGTACTATCCACAATAAATTGCTTAATTTTTCCTCACAAAATCTGAGACAATTTGATGTGGAATATCATTGTGTGAGTGAGAGAGCTGAAAACAGCATGATTACAATAATGTTTATCTTCTTAACTTTGAATAGATGTTGATTACCTGAATACTGTACCTTTGTTGTCTGGGTAGTACACTGTTGAATTTATAAATGTGCTCTTACACACAGATGAATACAGAAAAATAGATGAGAACAAACAAAATGATTTAATGAATAACTGATATTTTCTCTCTTTCTTTGCCATCCTGAAGACCTCTCACTAAAAGTCCATGTTCTCCTGGATCCATGTCACATGCTCGAGCTTCTTCTGAATGACTTTTCAACAGTCGAAGTTCTGGTGAGAGAAGATGGCCAGCAGATAAGACAGCAGTACATCAAGGAGCTCCACAGGCTTCAGGAGGAGGAGGAGGGTTTGCACCTTGGAAGACTGTATTCATGCTGTTCAAATAAAAATAGATCTCCTCCAAACAACTTGCAATCAAACCATTTTCTTCCCATTTTAAAACCCTTTGTCCAGTTTAGATGGGAGAAGTTGATATTATGTGATATTGATCTGGGAAGACTACATTTCTAAATCATTTTTAACTGTGTTTTTATTCACAAGTTATTGATCTTATTTACTCTCCATGTATCTTGATTTAAGAATGGGGCTGTGTTTAAGGGCAAATGTGGCAATGACTCTGTTCCATCCCACTTTCAGAAATGAACTACATTAGTATTTGGTAAAAAAAAATGTTGAAAGAATAAGAAGTTGTGTAAAAGTAGACTTCCTTCCCTAAGCTGTTGAGTTGAGCATTAATGCACATTTTAGTCTTGTCATTTCAAATCTGAAATGTATACTCATAAGTAGACATAAAGGAGTGCATTTATATAGAAATATTTATTTAATATGAAAAACAACATGAAAAAAAGTCTGTTTTTACAGCAGAGATGAACATGTTTACAGCTTGGTACAAAACAAACAAATAGGTGTGATTAGCTCATGTCTGGATGGACACACACTGTACGGGGGGGTGAATGTTTTGATGACTCATCAGTTTTGATTTGATGAAGAATAAGAGTTATTCACAATAAGGCGTGTAGCTGACCAGCTTGACAGGCGGGTGCGGTGTAATGGTTTGTCAGGAGGTTTAAAACCCGCCTCAGCTCTCAGCCTGTGGGTGACATCACTCAGACCTCCCTCACAGCGAGCTGTTGAAGAGAAGCAACTGAAGTCCACCCCAGAAGAACCAACAAATGCAGATGTTGTTGAAGCTCAGGTTTCTTCCTCTGTCTCTGCAGCTCTCTGGGCACCTCGACGGACCAGTCACCAATAATCCACACTGTGTCTATAGGAGAAATACAAAGGTGTTCAATTAATGCCTCAGACAAGACAAAATGTACAGTTAACTACATGTGACAGCTCAGGCTGTTTTTTTGTTATGAGCCACATCTGCAGGAATAATATTGAACAAGGTAGCTGCAACTCATCATAATAGATGCCAGTCTTAAACACTATTTTTTCTAATACTTAAAGTTTTTGGTGTGAAGCTGACACTGTCCACAGACTCCATGACTTCACAGGTTCAATAGAAAACAAATGTCTTATAATAAATACTAAATAATTATTTTTCAATTGTCATGTTCACCTCATCGCTGTTGACATCAGTAAATATAAAACACAGACATTCCTCTTTTTGTCAGAACAGTAACATGAACTGTATGCTTTGTAATATTGATTTCTTCTGGATGTCTCATATTTATTTACAGTTTATGGATAAAACTTTGTTAATGTATTTCTCTGCTAACACTGACAAAGTCTAACTGCTCTGACAAATAACTAATAACCATGATTGTATATTTAACAAAGTGTAGTTTTAAGACTTTAATTAAATATTTGGGTTGAATATAATTAGTTTTAACTGTGTTGTAGAAAAGTTAAATGTTTACTTACTGTTTATAGAGATAACTCAGGACGAGCAGGAATAGGGGATGATAGCAGCCTAGCCGTTAGCGATGCTGTGAAGTGGACCGCTAACGAGTTAAGTCCCGCCGGTCCCGCCTTACTGCTGTTGCTTGGTTGATCCAAAGTTAGGTTGAGACTGCAAATCCAATATGGATGCGGCCGTCGATTGGACTCATTTGCTGCCTAGGTAACAGACGGGTCAGGGTTTGTCCAGTAATATTTACAGTCTATGTATATAACCCGACCATCACAAGAACCATCATAAGAACCATCAGAAGAACCATCAGAAGAACCATCATAAGAACCATCACAAGAACCATCAGAAGAACCATCAGAAGAACCATCATAAGAACCATCACAAGAACCATCATAAGAACCATCATAAGAACCATCATAAGAACCATCAGAAGAACCATCATAAGAACCATCATAAGAACCCAGGCAACACAAGAACCCAACAACACGAGCTGAGACCAAGAGGACCAAAGATTTAAAAAGATGTAAGAAACTAAAAGAGCTCAAAGCAAATCAAAAGATAAGAGCAATAAGAAGGTAAGAGCAGGAAAAGAAATAGAAACAAGTGAATAAATTATCAAAAAAACAAAAAAAACAATAATATTAATAAAAATAAAAAGTATATATAAATATAAAACATAAATAGACAAAGTAAGGAAGATAAAAAATTACCAAGTTAAAACATAAGAGGAGTTAAGATAAGAGCATAAATAAAAGAACAGTAAGAAGTAAAACAAGATAAAAAATAGTAAAACCAGTAAAAACAAGTCTGTAAAAGTACGTTTTAAGAAGGGATTTCAAAGAATTGAATTGATTAATAAGCATCACACTGTTTGGCTGCAGCAAAGTCGACAGACACACTCTATTCAGACATACAGTATATGCCTGCAGCGTTTTCGCCCAATTAACAAATAGCAAGAACATTTAAACCCTGCCATCTCAGCTAATGTCTCTACAGCATCGTGTGCCACATTTATCTGTGTGTTTAAGAAGTGCTTTATTGAAGGAGAGCTTACTTTGATGGGGGACAACGGAGCATGTGTCTTGTCCCAGATCCCATTGCCGGATTTGTGCCCGTTGTAGAACTTTTTCACATCTGTGGCGAAAAAAAGAAATTGAAATTTGTTTACATCGTTGTCAGTAACTTATTTGTTTGTAAAAGAGAAAAATTAAAAATGTGTCTAAATGCCAGACTTGTCGCTTTATCTTAATGTTGAAAAAAAAAAGTTGAATCTTCCTTCCACTGCATTTGTTAATTCTATCATTGTTGAATGATACAAGCTATTTGGTGCTATTTGGTGGAAACTAGCTATTTGGGACCATCCAGGACCTGCAGTAATTTTATTTCTGACTGCCCAGTCCCACCAGATTGGCGCTGGGTACCACCGAACCTGTAAGATCCAGCTCCCATTGCAGCCCTCTAATGCAAACCTCCACACCTTTAAGGGTGATTGTGACCAAAAGCTTCTTTTGTTTCTGCTCTGTGCTGCTCAGTGTCAGATTTTATTATTTTCAAAGAATTCTAGTGTTTAGTCAGCCTTTCTCTCCAAGACTATGGACCAACAGTTTAGTGAAAAATGTATAATTTAAAAGAAATATGTAATAAGTAATCAGATCTTAAAAGGCAGTTTTGTGGTGTTCAATCGAGAGCTCATTAACTTTCATATGACTCATTCAGACTCATATGAAAAGAAGTTAAATGGATACTGGATTTGACATTCAGCAGTGAATTTTGTATAATCGTACAGTGAATGCCGGGCTTAAAGTTAAGTCTGAATATCTATTCACCGTGGATTAAGTTAACGGCATGTGGCTAAATCCACATTCCTAATATCTGGTTCTAGTTGACTGCACCTATAATTAAAAATAATTATTTAAAGGTTTCATTATATCATGTTAAAGATCTTAATGTGTACTATGACAAGCTTAATCCAAATGTCAGAACTACAGTATGGGTGTAACAGTATATTAACTTGATCTTCTTGTAGTTTTCCAGACTTGTGGTGTGATACTGTCATGTCAAATTATAAAAAAATTAATTCATTTTTTATACATTGATCCTGATCCAGTTGCTCTGGGTTATACTTCCCTGCCTGTATATTACAGAGGATCATATTTTGGATGCATTAACTCTGCTTTTAAGGTCATTGGTCTCATCAAACATTGCTTTGTCATTTAAAATATACTGGTTAAAGTATATACCAAATCATCTTTGGACTAGCAGAGACCCTCAGGGTTTCAAGTAAAATGGTCTACAGCTGGGGCCAGACCATGCAGAAGACGAACCATCAGGATAAAGAGGTGAAAAGGCTGGAAAATATGGGATTGAGACTGGATCATTGAAGCAGAGGTTTGATCATCAGACTATCTGGGTCTAGGCTTAAACCCTCTCCAGCAGAAGTCAAAATTAAACAGGATTTGAGGTCAAATGGGGTTGAGGTCATCTAACCATCTTGGGTAAAGGTTGGACCAAATCTGGACAGAGGGATGAACATCTGCCTTTAAGGTCAGGGCATCTGAAGGAAGTAGCCTGACAATATGAGATAGAGCTTAGACCATCTCACTCTGAGGGTCAAAGCATCTGGAGATGAGGACAAACAGTCTCGAGCTCAGTTCGTCAATCTGGGGCAGGGGTCAGACCATCAGGGGTTAAGGTTTCACTGGGTTTGAAATATCTGCTGCTGAGGACAATCCTCGTGGAAGAGGCTAGCGGCGGCTAGCGGCGGCCCCAGCAGCCAAAACACCAGACCGGCCTGTCGGCAGCAGCCGTCTCAACGCTATATTTATATTTTTTCGCTCAGCTTTCTCCATAGAGCCTGTTAGCATAGCTTCCAAGCAATATGGCGGCCGTTAAGTTTCGATTCTGGGAGTGAGTTCCCACCCTCTGATCTGTGATTGGTCTGTAGCTTCAGTGGTCGAAAATATGAGGAACTAGCGTTGTAGTTTCACCCGCTAACCGCAACAGCTTCCAGTGACGCAAAAATCGTCATTTTGCGTCACTGGAAGCTCCTTTTCAGACTCAGAAATACAAAGATTTACCATCTCAGGGGAAAATGAGGGCGGGATGCACGACCATTCAAAAATACTACCAGGTTTCTGATGATACAAAGATTAATGCTAATGGGTGAAGTATCCCTTTAAGCTCAGACCTTCTGTGTTAGAGAACATTTGTCAACAGAGCTGTCAATCATTAAGTTATTGCACTCTTTTTCACACCATTTAATTGAATTGAACATATTTCATATTTCACAGCATATTTCAATCTTTCAAAGGAACTACAGTCTACCTGTTTCAGATATGACTCAGAGGGATTAAAGATAAATCTTTTTTGGCAAATGTTCATGGGTTAGGGTTAGTTCATGTAATTTTACGTTCTACTCATTTTACAGGTAATGATTTAGTTAACGGTTGAAAAACTTCACCACACCTTAAGTACAATAGTCTCCCTTAATCTCTTAGGCTTTCATAAATCCACCATGCACAGTGAACACTTTCAGACTTTTTCTCGGGTCTTTGCCTCTTAGTTTCAATTCCATCCTATCTTGATATATGATGTTAACAAATATTTTGACAAACCATTCCTTAGTCTCAGTTCTTTGTCTCTGTTTACTCTAGATTACTTGGACGTCAAAGGCTCTGTTTCATCAAACAAGTGGTTTAGTCTTTTAAGGCGCTTTGGCTCATGAGTCCCTCCACAATAACTTGCGGCCAAGAGTTACCCAACCCTTCCCTTTTAAAAAAGATGTAATAACAGTTTATGTTTATTGTGAAGAAGGTTACTCTTTGCTGCTGTCAAATGATTTGATGTGTTTTTGCATGTAGTGAAGGAACTTTAAATCTTAATGTCATCAAAGTTTGAACGCGCCTGCAGCCCTTCTAATACTTTAATCCTCTGATTCAAGCTGAGATCTGTCTGTGTGTTCAGTAACAGGTGTATGCACTAATGATGGGTGGATTCCACATTTCTCAGGCACACCTACAGCCCATTAACCCTTCTGTTGAGTTAAACAAGGACAGGCGTCTCCTCCCATGGCTTGGCTCCATCCATCTCTCCTCCTCCTCACCGACTCGTCTAACAGTATAAAACATCAGCCACTCTCTGATCTCCACAGTCTTGTCTCCTCTCCTCAGCTGAAGCAGAAAGACAGCCTCCTTTACCCTCATCACAATATGTCTACACGTAGATCAATGAGGTGTGGTAATGGTTCCAGTAAATCCATGTACGCTGGATCATCGGCCAGAATGTCCTGCGGTTCCTCCATTGGCGGAAGTGGTGGAGGTGGTGGAGGTGCTAGAGGTGGCTTCCAGTACCTAACCATGTATTCTGGTGGACGTGGAGGTGGAGGTGGATATGGATGTGGAGTTGGAGGTGGAGGTGGAGGTGGAGGTGGATATGGAGGTGGATATGGATGTGGAGTTGGAGGTGGAGTTGGAGGTGGAGGTGGATATGGAAGTGGAGGTGGAGGTGGAGGTGGAGCTGGAGGTGGTTTTGGGTTCATCTTTGGTGCTGGCTGTGGCAGCGGGTTAGGAGGAGGAGGAGGAGGAGAAATGGACATCTCTGCTCAGGCCAGCATGCAAAACCTGAACGACCGTCTGGCCGCCTACCTGGAGAAGGTGCGCAAGCTGGAGGCTGCCAATAGCGAACTGGAGCTGAAGATCAGAGAGTTCCTGGAAAAGAAGACCTCCCCGTCCTCCAGAGACTACAGCGCCTACTACGTCACCATTGCAGAGCTGCACGGGAAGGTGGGTTGAATTTCCGACATGCCTACAGATATTTAGTTGTGTGACCGTGTGACACAACAACAGCAACTGAGTTTTTATCATTGAATTAAAGTTAGAAACTAACATTTTAGTCGTTGTTTATTATTATGTTTTAATTATGGCTACTTGAAATTATTAGGTTTATCAAAGCAATACCATAGATTTGCAGTTTTCTTCATGCTAAAAAAAAGTCTCAGAAAGCAGAAAGGATTTTTCTGACTAATTCATGGGCTCCACTAGCTTTCCATCAGTAGTATTTTTTTTTTCATCAATACAGTTACTTTATACAAGGTAAACACAAACTGAAAGTAAATAGCATTTCTTTTCTCTTGTATCTCTCAGATCCAGGATGCTACCAAAGACAACGGTGTTATCTACCTCAACATCGACAATGCCAAACTGGCTGCTGATGATTTCAGGCTCAAGTGAGTGAATTAATTTCTTAATTGGAGCTAAAATTGGGGAAACTAGGGTGCGCACATCCACCCTACACGCATGCAGATGCAGGACAAGAAATGTCCTAACTTAAGAAAAAGGAAAGGATCTGCACATCGGCCAGCTCCCAGTGTCTCTACAGTGCTGACCTCTGACTGTACGGAGAGCCAGAGAATCCAAATTCTTCAATTTCACTTCAGGTCTTCTGTCAGAGACATATTTAGCACACAGACCTGACAGGTTCAATAACACAATCAAGTCCTTTAGGTCAAAAGATCCTCATAGCTTTCAAGCTAGTTAGCTAGCTTACGGTAATTGAGTAGACGGATAATGAGCAAGAGAAGTGTTTTATCTCTTTTAGTTACCGTTGACAGACAGGAATCTATGATACTTTAATGTCAAATGGTCCAGTTTGCCATCAAGCTAGTTAGCTAGCTTACAGATAGTCAGTTAACTGGAATTTAGCAAAAACATCTTCTTTACATTTTTTCCAGTGACACTGCTTCTGTGGCTGGAGACAAGAGTTCACGATTCCGATACATCTATTGTGCACTGCCCAGTTAGCTACCAAGCTAATTATCTTGTAAAATCACATAGGCTACAGATAGCAAGCAAAAAAAGAGCGGGGATAGGAGTCCATGACAGCAAACACTACTTCTGCTTTCTCATATTTTATTGACAGTCGAAGAGATGAGAGATTTCCCCAGAAAGACTGATTCAACCCGTTTTATTAATTTATCCTCCATTGTAGGTACGAGAACGAGCTGGCCATGCGCCAGTCTGTGGAGGCAGACATCGCCGGGCTGAGGAGGGTCCTGGACGATCTGACAATGTGCAGGTCCGACCTGGAGATGCAGATCGAGGGTCTGAAGGAGGAGTTGGTCTTCCTTAGAAAGAACCACGAGGAGGTCAGTGACTCTCTTTCATCCATTGAAGGGGTTCATATAATTCAAGAAGAAATTAAATTAAAGATGTTTATGAATTAGGTTCGCACAGGCTATGGAAATTTTCTGGAAAATACAAGTCTGGAATTCTACTTTAATTAGTCTCTCTGTTGTTTTTCTGCAGGAGCTGCTTGCCATGCGGACTCAGATGAGTGGTCAGATCAACGTGGAGGTTGACGCCCCGTCAGGACCCGACCTCGCTGCGATAATGGAAGAAATCAGAGAAGAATACGCTGCCAGCGCCGCCAAGAGCAATAGAGAGCTTGAAGCCTGGTTCCAAGCGAAGGTACGACTTCAATTTATTTTTGTAGGATTTCAAATATCTGTAATATCTCAACAGCTGTCTGAATTGTAATAAACATCTCTCCAGACATTTTGTGTGTTGTGAAGTAAAATTATAAAACATATTTTAAAGTATTATTTGTGAAGAAGCTTCAGATCTGAGCGTTTTCCTGCCGAAAGAGAAAAATTGACATGACGATAATATCACAACTTGACACATGTAGATCACTAAATCAGTCGGTACACTTACAGATTGTAAAGATAATGCTGTAATTTATTTCTTCCAAACAGATAGCAGATTTGGACCAAGATGTTGCTGTCAACACAGAAACCATCGCAACGTCCAAAACTGAGATCACAGACCTCAAGCGAACGCTGCAGGGTCTGGAGATCGAGCTGCAGTCACAGTGTAGCATGGTAAGAATCACACACGACACACACACACACACACACACACACTTTTTACATGGAGTGTCTGTTACGAGTACTGAACCGGCTCCGCTCTCCTGCAGAAATCGTCCATGGAGTGCACCCTGGCTGACACCCAAAACCGGTATGCCATGAAGTTGGCAGGTTTCCAGAACCAGGTGAGCATGCTGTTTCATATTTACACTCAGACTATTGCTGCTTGTCAGATTCAACATGTAAACCTTCTTTTTTTCTTCTTCTTCAGGTGTTGATACTGGAGGATCAGTTGATGCAGCTGAATGGAGACCTGGAGAGACAATCCCAGGAGTACCAGATGCTGCTGGACATCAAGACCAGGCTGGAGATGGAGATTGCCGAGTACAGGAGGCTGCTGGATGGAGAGGGTGACGGGTGAGTGATTTAAAGGGTTGTTTGTACAACTGCAGGACATAGAATTAAAGTCAGACATAAACAAACAGTTTAAGACATACTAAATTGTTCAAGATTGTTTTTGACATGAAAAAAAAGATTTAGGAATGTATGCTCGGTTTAGGAATAGAAAGCCTTTGTCGTCACATGACACTGTCCCAACTTTTGAAACATAATTATGGCATCAAATTTAGTATGGACATTTCATTTTCCCAAACACAATGACTTTCTCCATTTCAAAATTTGACATGATGTCTTTGTACAATTTTCAATTAAATGCGGGGTTTCAATGTTTTAAGTTACATTTTTAGAAGAAAAATAACTACATATGCATTTGGAAACATAAATGAAAAAATGAATTCATTATTCACCATAATTATACATTTATTAATAAATAAAAACAAATGAATGTACTCATTCATGAATATTAATCTTGATAGGGTTAGTGCAAAAATGTACATTATTTATTTTTTGCTCCTTCCACTTTTTAATTTTTTAATATTCAGCACACTGTATCTCTCATGACACTTAGAAAGGACAATTCTTTACTCTGAATGTGACTTGAGATGTAAAAAATGTATTTCTCTTCCTCCTGCAGTTCCTATTCCTCCTCCTCCTGTAACATCAGGTCTACCAACATGAGTTCCTCCAATTCCTTCGGCAGTGCCACCTCCGGCAATACCCGTAACACCTCCAGCAGTGCCTTTACCTCCTCTGGTGGTGGCCGTACCTCCTCCGGCGGTGCCCTTACCTCCTCTGGTTGTGCCCGTACCTCCTCCGGCGGTGCCCTTACCTCCTCCGGCGGTTCCTCCTCCGGCAGTGGTTCCAAAACTGTCACCAAACAGATAGTCATCACGGAGGAGATAGTGAATGGGCAGGTTGTCAGCAGTTCCAGCACTGAGATCATCAACTAGCTCTGAGCACCTTTGGTCTGGGGCACTCACTCAGCTAACATCGAAACAAATGCACAAAATAAAAGGTGCCTTAAAATAAAAGCTTGTGTGTTGTGTCTTTTTTTTTTTTTAAGTGTCCCTCTAAAGACCGCTATGTGCTGCTGTTGTACTGAAGGTTAGCAAAGAACTTTAAAGTGTGAACAACAAAAGACATAAATGTGTCTCAAGAAAGAAAAAAAGTGGTGAACAAAAAGGCGTATAGAGGTAAAACATTTTTTTACCCATTAAGTTTTTCCAAACTCTGTTTCATTACAGATTTCAGCACTAAGTATGAGAAAAAAACAAACAACGGAATTGAACTTGTGACATTCAGAGTATTGTAGTCGCGCCACGAGGTGGAGCCTCTGTTGTGTTTTGAGTTTGCGAGAAAGTGTGTCTATGACAGTCATCTCGAATGAGTGTAAGATTGTGACAGGACTCTTGACTCCAGTGACGAGATGGTGCAGGATATCTATGTTTTACTCTTAATGTATGAACAGTGCATAGAGCGCCGAGGATACCTGGCTTTGTATGATGAAGTGTTGTAGAATAATAGTGCTGAGAGGAAATCCTGCACTCTATTGTCTGTTGACTATCTGATGCTAACCAGCTATCCTTCTGCTGACTTCTGCTAATTGCTACCTGCTGCTAGCGTCTCCTCCCATGCCAGCCACTTGACAAACTAAAAAGAGAAAAATTACATTTCTTTATCACTTATCACTTTATGTTTAAACTCTTTCCCTCTTCTCTACTGTCAAAAGCCATCTAAAGTGCAGAAAAGCAGATAGATATTTTATTGCAGATTTTGTGTGTACATTTTTGCCATGAAGGTGTCCAGAGGGTAAATAAAAAAAAAAACTAATGCAATCAAATCAACTTTGTTGCTAGTCTTTCACATCTCGGGTGTGTGAGAGCCAGGGCGGCTTCCGGAGAAATCTTGGGGCAAGTAGCAGGTTTGATACCTCTTTGCAATTCTAACAAATGCAGCAGTGACAACCTACAGCCAACAAGAGCATAAAATACAGGGTGAGGTCAATATCAATTTAAAAAGTATGTGTATGCATAAGCGCACAAACAGTGGGCTTCATTCACCAGTATCTTCCTCCATTTTTTCTAAAAAGCGTTCTCAAGATCCTGAGAATAGTCTGAGGCAGTTTCATGAAGCTGTTCCTAAACTGCAAAATTATTTCGCACCTGTGTTCCTATATTGATGAAAGCCATGTCCATGCAAGCCTCTTCATTGCCCAAATAAGGTCATGAGACTGCAGCGCTGTAGACTGAGAAAACAAACATGGATGAAGCCTGTGTGACATCTCCCACTGGTTACTGAAGGAGCCTGTCGGTGGTGGTCACCATGCTACCAAGTTTTTTCAGTTCCCTTTGAAAAAAATATTCACCAAAACGTGCATAGCTCTTACTAACGCAAACTTGTCACAGATAGCCTGAGGTACACGTTTGAATGGTGAGAGAAAATAAACCAAGAGTGTAATTTAGTTTAGTAAGTTAGTGCAGCGCAACATAAAACGTGGTTATAATGAAGGGATTTGGAGTCCTATATCTGCAGCTGTTTGCTTCTGCCAACCTGTTTTCATCCACCCATGTGTTTCCCACAGAATGATAGAGGATCCAGGCCACACAAAATATAAACATATTGATAGATAGATCAAGATAGACAAATCAGGGGCGCAGTGGTGGCGCAATGGTTAGGGCGCGCGCCCCATGTATTGAGGCTGTCGTCTCGAGCGGGAGGCCTGGGTTCACCTCCACCCGTGGCCCCTTTCCACATGTCATTCCCCGCTCTCTCTCTCCCTGGTTTCCGACTCTATCCACTGCCCTGTCTCTGCATTAAAGGCACAAAAGCCCAAAAATAAATCTTTTAAAAAAAAAGATAGACCAATCATTTCCTGCTTCAGTCAGCTTGCTTCCCTATTAGCTATTGTTACGTTCCAAGTGACAATCCACAGAGTCCGTGCTCGGCCGTCCTCGGCGTTCTCCCCAGACAACAAGATTTCAAATAGGTGTGGCCCCAATCATCTCAGCGTACTATGTTGAAGAAAGACTCGCAGCATATTTGAAACAAAGCAGTGCCGGAGATGGACCGTGGCACTCGCTGTGGAAACACAATCATTGACTAGAGTGGTCGTGAACGGTGGCATAGTGCGTTGGCACTGACGGACTGCGGTGCGCACAGAGTATGTTGAAACTGGGGTCAACAATCCCCATCCCTCGTGATCTCAATGTACATACTAATCCATGACCTACTGTAGAATGTTTTAAGATTCTGTGAAAAAATCAATTTCCCCTCAAACTTCTACTTTGACTTTTCAGAATAAAACCCTTTAACATCAGATCTACAGATTATCAAACCATGAGGACTCTTTTCTTAAAACATGTCAACATTGGTTAATGGGGCAATGGGGTGAAGTCTCATCTGCATGCCAACAGTATGGGAGTACCGCAAGGGTCTGTACTTGGTCCACTGTTGTTCTCAATGTACATCAATGACCTACCAAACTGCTGTCCAGGCACCAACTGCCATATGTATGCCGATGATACCGCTATCCATGTGTCCACTAAAACAGCTAGCTTAGCAGGTGAGCACCTAACAGAGGCATTACGTAATGTTTCCAAATGGCTCGAGTTGTCTCATTTAACTATTAATGTTAAGAAAACTGTTGCCATGTGCTTCTCCATACATAATAGATCTGGAAACGATGTGTTTGAGGTACAGATTAAGAATGAAGCAATTGAAGTAGTAAAAGAAATTAAGTATCTAGGCATCATCATGGATGAGAATTTAGATTATGCTGCCTTTGCTCTACAGTTTATGTCTATTTATTTGTTCTCTCCTTATTGTTTTTCTCTGTTTTATCGCTTTTCTCCCTATATTAATTGTTTTCCTTTCTAAAGCCTCCTGTGGACCGGTGTCGAGAACTAGCATGCTTGCTAAAAAACTTAAACAATGCATCTGGTTCGTCCAATGTATCTGTGATGTCCATGCCCAATAAAGTCTATTATTATTATTAGTAACGACAGCCTGCTTCTGAAAAATCTTTAAAAAAAGAAAAACACACACTCCAGTTAAGTTTCAAAGACACCAGAACTCAGTAATAAACTAGTGGAAGTATTACAGATATAGAGAGAGCCCATGTCTGTCCAGGAAGAGCAGGCAGCTTCCTGAGAGTCGGTGCATAGCCTCAGGCTGATCATCACCAGTTCAGAGGTGTAGGACGCTGCAGCACATCTCAGCTCCGCGTGACAGTGAATACACAAGAGGAACCACGATCAGGAGGAAAACCGAGTGGTCTCATGTTAAACTGCACCGAGTCGATTACATTAGAAACCTTATTTATTCATAGTGGGCAGAAACCATGAACATCAGTCCTTCTGTAATTCCTCATTTCATGCAGGTAAAGTCAAGTTCAGTCAGAAATATCCAACATGCATGCTTCAGCTCAGCCTGCAGGACACGCAGTTTTATAAATGTTAACTCAATGCAGAACACTCTGTGACGTTTGTGGTTCAAAACAATAATTACTTTATTTTTCTATCATTAATCACAACAACACATTAAACCAATTTTTTTTTAGTGTTTTCATAATTCTTTCTAAATTAAAAAGTAATGCATTAAAAAGACATCTCATAAGAAGGCTGTAATGATGCTAGCACTGCAAAGCAAAGCGCTTCCTTTTTTATCAAGGAACAATTTACTTAAAGGAGCAGTATATAACACTGAAACCTAGTGTTTAAAATGGGTACTGCAGTCTAAATTCTAAACCTTGTAGAGAGCTGTCCCCCCCCCCCTCCTCTCTAGAGTGGATGCTCACGCAGGTCACCATGTGGTGGACTCTGAAGCTTCAGTGTTTATCCAGCTCTGCATGGGTCTGTAAACCTTTCTGTGTTCTAACCTCTCTCCATTTTTCAAAAGCATCTCCAATATGGAGCCTAGTTGGAGCATGTTTCTGCTCGTGGAGCCTTGTCTTCTTTTGTCCCCCCAGTGCCTCCAACCAACGAGCTCCAGCGCCTCACCACCCAGCCTCTCATTTTACATTTCTACAATTCACTTAGCAGACTCTTTTATCCAAAGCGACGTACATCAGAGAGTAAGAACAACACAAGCAAGGATCTAGAAAAAAGGGAACAATGTCAGTCAGAGCAAACAATCAGCTTTGAGTCTGATTGGACACACAGGTGCTGACAGGAAGTGACCAGAGGCAAAGCACAACATTGAGGGCAGTTCTTGAGAGCTCTAATCAGTATAGAAACCATCTTATAAGTCATCGTTATCAAACAAAAACCATCATCATCAATAATATGGAGACCATCATCATTAAGTTAGTAGGTATTCATAAAGAGCTGGGTCTTTAGCTTTTTCTTAAAGGTGCAGAGGGACTCTGCAGATCCAATGGAGTTTGGAAGTTCATTCCACCACCGGGGGGCGACAGAGGAGAAGAGTCTAGTCAGAGACTTAGGACCCTGTGGTGAAGTTCAAGTCTCACCAGCCTTCACTTCAATAAACACCCCTTCGCCTCCTCTGGCACAGTCCAGGCTTTTTTCTCGTTCTGTTCAGAGACTTTAATTAACTTAGAAAACTGTAAATGTTGAGCCTTAGGTGCAGAGGAAGTGTTTTTCATTTAGTCATCATTCAGCATTGAGGAAACGGCCGCAGTAATCACCACAAACTGCCCCCTTTATTACGTCCATTTCATTTTCAACCCTACAGGCAAGTGGGAAACAGTCCTCCACCGTATAGGAACAGATTGTTTGAGAGGAAGACCTGCGGAGATGATCTTCAATATCCATTCAATACACAGCGATTTAATTCAACCCAATAAAAAAACAAATAACAGTATTTAATGTGCACACAGCAGCTCCTGTAGAGGCTCCTAGCAAGAATGATTATTGGACTCTTGAGAGGATATTTACTTACTGAGCCATTAGCGCCTCCCATTTGTCCTTTGGGGATTCGCTTATTAAATTCACAGAGCCAAATGTGATGGTGGGAGCCAAATGTGGTCCAATGTAGTTATAAATACACAGCAGGGAGCCCAGAATGACATGACAGAATAGCACCAGATACTCAAAATCCTTCAACTTTTCTACCCCGGGGGACGTGGAGGAGATTGAATCCACGCACTGCAGGCGATGATTTAGATTTGGAACACCTTTTGTGTTCTCAGCTCTGATGTTTATGCATTTCTTTTTTTTATTTTGATGTTCCATAGAGAGGATGGTGAACAGGTAGCTGCTAAAATTTGGCTGGAACATAAAATGTAACAAAAAGGATAATCAGCTGCAGCCCCATCCCTGCCAAACAAGCTTTTCATATAAGATTAAGATTTACTTTTATTGATCCCTGCAAAGGGAAATTTCAGTTTTTACACTCTATAAGTCATGAACACACACATGCAGAAACAGGATCCTATGGACATGCACCCCGTCACTCTGGAGAGAAGTCAGAGTGACGGAGCTGCCCACAGTGGGCGCTCCTGAGCTGGTGGTGGGGAGAGGGTTTGGTGCCTTGCTCAAGGGCACCTCAGCAGTGCTCAGGAGGTGATCTGGCACCTCTCCAGCTACCAGACCAACTTCCATATTTGGTCTGCACCGGGATTTGAACCGGTGATCCTCCCAAGTCCCTACAGACTGAGCTACTGCTGCCCTATATCACAGCAGCTGACAGGGATTTATAACGGTCCCTAAACAGAGGGTTACGCTCACACACACAGACACACAGTAAACGTCTCACGCTGAGAGTGAGGACTCTGTTTATTGAAATGCATGCACGTGACAAATACACACTCACAAAGAATTATATACACACTCACAAATACAGTTTGAGTCGCAACCCTCCTGACTCCCTGAAGCCTTTAAAGCCACAACAAAGAGAGTCAAGAGGAGCCCAGCAGTGGGACCTCTGGGGACTGAGGGAGAAAATAAAAAAAACCCACTGGCCGGCAGCAGAAGAAGAAGAAGCGCTATCTCAAATTAAAATTCCATCTGCAGCTCCAAGAAGTATATAAGTCTGTAAAATATATATATTTGTGATTTATGGACATATGGAGCCGACTGAGGGCCGTTAATCATGTGCCATATATATACCCGCCATATATAGAGCCATATAGTTGAAATATGAACGCCATAAAAAGGATGCAAGACGTATGGGAGAGTGGAAAAAAAACATGGGGTGATGTGAGAGTGTGTTTTTTGATTGCAGGGACGGAGGAAAGGAGGGAGGAAAGGAGCTGAATCTCTTTGTCTCTCTCTCTCTCCCGTGCGAGCGCCGCTCTGCCCTTGCAGTTTTTTTTTTCTTTTTGTCGTTGTGTCTTGATGCCCTCGCTGCCGATCGTCCTCCTCCTTGTGCTGCTCAACAGATGGCCGGTCGGCTCATTAACTTTAATAAATCTAACATCAATTAGACCAGAGGTAATTGGGATGCCGCGGAGGTGATTGCAAGGTAGCGGCGCTGCATTACGAAAGCCCATCAGTCCCCTTTAATGAATGGCTCTCATCAGGCTCTGAAATATGAGTGTGTGAGTGCCAAACAGGATGGTATTAAAGCATGGCAGTGCCAGGGAGAAAGATGGAGGGATGGACAGATGATTGAAGGACGGAGCATGATGATGATTTCCATTCTGATGCATTACATCACATGAGCCGACCTTGAACGCTTCATCCTCTCCCATCTGTGCTTCTCTTTGTCCTCTTCTTTGTTCTGTTTTTTTTTCCCCACCCTCTCCCCCGTCATTTGCTCTTGAACTCCTTCATGTTTCATCCCTCGGACTCATTCCTGCATCCTGCCACATATCTGTCCATCTCTGGTGACAATCTCCTCTCTGAGCTCTTCACATAACAATGCATCTCTCTCTCTCTCTCTGCCACTCCATGTCTTTCTCCTTGAACTTCTTACTTCATTACTTCCTCCCTGACCTTTGATGTAGCTGTGAGAGATGAGGATCCCTTCACTGCCTTTGTGTGCACAATGTGAGTGTGTGTGTCTGTGCATGCACACACCGAACATGTGCTTCATCTGTGCATGCGTAATCAAAAATGTGCATGTTCTCTGTGCAGGTGCATGTATCATCGCTTCACTCTGCACTGCACCGCTTTGTCTTCATGAGTGTGTGCTGTGTGTGTGTGCTGGTGTGTGTGTGTGTGTGTGCATTAACGGGCCGACAGCTATCCATGTATCTGTCAGAGGGTCGTGCTGACTCAGCCAATCAGTTGCCGTATGTCTTCCAGAAAGGAGCAGATGTATCTGCCTGTCCCGGCTGCAAATGTAGAAAAATAGTGTGTTTTGTCTCGAACGCATACACAAACATATGTCTCATTATGGATGCGTGCGTGCAGGGCGTGCAGGGCGTGCAGGGCGTGCAGGGCGTGCAGGGCGTCGCTGGTCTCAGCACTCACACATGACTCTCCTGACTTTAGTCTGAACAGATGTGCAGATCAAGCTGCTCTCGGCCGTGCGTGGCATCAACCTGAACTGGAAGAAACAAGAGTCATCTCGTGTGTCTTCAGAATCGATCTGTCTGCTGAACAAAGCTCTGCTGCCGGAGAACGAACGACCCTGGGAAGCATTCGCATCAGCATTAGCATAACTGTAATTATAAACTGAAAGGAGTTGAAGTACCGACTGAGCGTTTGGAAACGATAAACATTCAGTGGGATTAAACTGAGTGTTCAGCCAGTTTTCACTTCCCTCTTATTGCCTTTGACCCGACACTGAAATGTGAACCTAGCAAA
>NC_089200.1:2012745-2037745 GCF_963930695.1 Labrus bergylta
CCACCCCCACACCCACACCCCACACCCCCTCCTCTATGTCGCTTCTTTTGTCCTTGTTGTGCTGGAAACTATTTGAATCATCAACACATGCTAAACAGAGAGCTGCTTTCCAATCCCAACAGCTGGAACAAAGAAACTGAGCATCACATCATCAGCACGCTGCGGAGGGGCTGTGATGCTGCGCTCAGCCTGTAGGGGGCACTGTAGGACATTTATCTGCAGAGCACAAAGGACGAGCTGCTCAGAGAGGTATGGTATGGAGCCTATAGGATGCAGAGAGAGAGAGAGAGAACAAAAGAAAGACGAGGCATTCATTCTCTCTTTCTCTGCTTTCACAGACAAACTTCAGAGTTTAATGTCATCTTGAAGTTTGCAGACAAAAAGCCCGGCTTCCTCCCTGAGCTGCACATACATATAAATGAAATAATATATATCCCATATATGTTTTTCTCTCTGGTCTTTGTGCACAGGCAGCCAGAACAAATCACTTCCTTTGACTGTGATGAATGTGAGGATCCCGTCTGTGTGCACACAGTCTGAGCTAAAGAACGGGAATCTGCAGGATGCTGTGAAACACCTTGAAAATCAAACAAACCCTCTCACATATAAGTGAGTCCCCGTGAGTGTGTGTGTGTGTGTGTTCCCAGTGAGGGTCATTGTTAAAGGAAGCTGCAGCTCTGTGAGCCGACCGCTCCTGACAGGTTTTTATTTTTCCAACATCAGACTGAATCCCATCGTCTCTGTCAGCAGGAAGTAGACTGACTTTATAGAAAAGCATCAGAGACCTGATCCACCGACTGAGGCCAGCAGCCTGGAGTCATTCCTCATGAGGCTTCAGTTAAGGCGGCATTAAGTTGAAATGAGAGTTTTTGTCTGATGGGGTGAAAATGTACTTTTCAAAGAACAAAACCCAAAAAGTGATGCTCTGATTGGTGGTTGTGGTTCAGCTACAGGTTCCCCTCAGGGCGTGTGGAGAGGTGTGACATTTAGGATGATTCACTGAGTGTCTTCACATGGACTTCAGTCTTTCGATCGGGTTTTTGAAGTATCCTGTTTTTGTGTTTGTGCATGCAGACATCACATCCTGATTTCAGAAACCAGGGTCACTCAGATCCTGGTTTTGAGGAACCGGACCTGGAGATGAATGCAAAGTTACCCACCTGACTTTTGCTTTAACACGGGTCCATTGAATTAAATTGTCACGTTCGGGGAAAAAAAACAGGGAACTGGACCCAAATGCAGAACTTAAAAAAAAAAGTTTTATTTTAACAAAAAAATCAACAAGCAAAAACTAGGAGTGATAAAGTAGAGCACAGGTAAGTAGACACTGGGAACACTGGAAAAATCTGACATACTGACATCCGACAAACGACAATGATCTGGCACAGAAGGGAAGGAACCCAGAGGGTCTTTTTCAAACCGGTCACTACACCCTCTCCCTCCCCACTACCCCTCCGTTTGCACATCCTCGCGGAGGGTCCGCCAGGGTCTGTCCCAAACCAATTAGCGGGGAGTGGTAGTGGGTTGTAAAACCCTCCACCAGCGAGTCTGCACCGATGCCGACTTTCGGATCACGTGCAACACCTATTGTGTCCGGTCGTCATGGAGACAGCAAATGATAAATTACAATAAACAATGTAGGCTCAATCTAATAGTTTTGTTATAAGTCTACACTAATATAACTAAAGAAGAAGAAGAAGAATCTAGGCCACATAAATATGTTTACAGAATGCATTAGCTACAAAAAAAAGCTGTTCCCGCAAGATACCGCTGAGTAACCATGGTAACACACAGTTCCTGTTTCCGTGTGAGAGAGGGAAGTTTTTCCTGTAACTTCTAACAGAGTGCAGTCCGTCTCGGAGGGGGAGGGTGTAGGGGTTGGTTTGAAAAAGGGCCTGAGACTAAATAGACACAGGTGAGACCAACAAGACACAGGTGAAGACAATCAGGGCAAACAAACCAGAGGGAAACACACAGAGGCAGGGAGACAAGACAAGACAAGAGACACTGAGGACAAGAACTATAATCTAAAACACAAAACACTAAAGAGACAGAGAACTCAAGAATTTAACCATGCACACTTTAAATTAGAGAGAAACACGAGGATAACAAATTACAAAATAAAACAGGAAACACTAAAGACTAAACTCAGAAACAATTCAACACAAGGGAAGAATAAGAAAAACAAGATCTAATTTTTGAAAAACAAAACCAAACCAGATCAAATCATAACATAAATTCTCTCTCCTTTTTTCCCTCTCAATAATCCAAACAACTTTATACATTTTGAAACCACACAAACTAACTACCACCTTTTCACCTGTGTATACTACATGCAGCTTAACTTAACTTCAAATTAAGACTGATTAACTGATACAGAGACGACCTTTATGTGTTATGTTGGTGCTTTCTGTCGAGGCGGCTGTGGCCTAGTGGTAGAGTCGGTCGTCTCTCAACAGGAAGTAAGAGATTCAGTCCCCAGCTCCTGCAGCCAAAAGCTGAGATGTCCAAGAAACTGAACCCTGAGTTGCTCATGTACGATTCTGAGGAAACAGAACTGGACCACATGTAGTCCCTCCTCATGGTGTGTGTGTGTGTGTGTGTGTGTGTGTGTGTGTGCACACAGCATGGCTGCCGATTCTTTGAAATGCCCGTGTAGTATGAATGTATGTTTATTTATACGGTCGTGTTAGTGCATGTTTATGCTTCTCGTTCTGAATAATACATTTCATATACAGCAGCAGATAGTTTCTGGTGATTTAGCTGCTGCTGTTAAATATTTGTGTGATCTCTGTGACACATATCAAAGAGATCTGTCAAAACTCCCCTCGGGGTCTGCCGCCGCACCGCTCGCTAAGTGCTCTGTGTGTGTGTGTGTGTGTGTGTGTGTGTGTGTGTGTGTGTGTGTGTGTGTGTGTGTGTGTGTGTGGTGATACGTGTTCTTTTGTCAGCGACCTAAAGTGAGCATATTTGAGTATCTATGATATCTGCGCCCATTCTCTAAAAAAGAACAACTTTCAGGTTCTTCAAATTAAATTCTTGCCTTGAAATAATTTGTATATTTCTGGTAGTAAAGTGGAAAACCACAACATGTGTGCACTTTATAAGAACAGAATGACACTTCTAGCACACCTACACCTTGAGGTTAACTTTTGGTGACTACGGGTCGCTGGTGGCTCTGTGGTTAGTGCGTGCGCCCCATGTATAGAGGCTGTAGTCCTCCAAGCGGACGGACCAGGATCAAATCCCGCCTGTGGCTCCTTTCCCGCATGTCATTCTCCTCTCTCTCTCCCTGATTTCAGACTCTATCCACTGTCCTATCTCTACATTGTAAGCCCAAAAATAAATCTTTAATAAAATCTTATGGCGACTACCTAGCTAGTCAAATTAGCTCACTAACTTGCACACCTTACATTTGAGTCATTTCTGCACATCTGCACTCACACAAGGTGAAGTTGTCCCGCTGGCCTGCCCTCACACTGCTCCAGGACTAACCGGGCCTCAGCACGGTTATCTCTTGTACATAATGTCGTAGTGCAACACATGCACGGCTGAGCGTGATCATGAAGCGTGCTTAGTTTACAAGATAGGCGGACCCGAAAATCTACTTTACTGACTTTGTGTCTTATTTTGAGTCATGTTAGTCAGATGAAGTAAACCTCTCTGAAGCGTGCCAGGGCTGAGGAAGTGTAGCCTGATTGAGCACAGAGCACTCACTCTCGTCAAACAAACTGGACTTCAGGAGTGAAGCGTGCTTAAAGGAAGGGTACAGATTGCTTAGTTTGAGTCCGCCCTCAAAGACAGAAACATCCCCTCAGCAGAGCACAAACTATAATGGTTAATGCAGCAGTATTTCTTGTGCGATACGTTCAGGTTTGAGATGATTTGTTGGCTCCTTTAAAGCCTTTGTGGTGTTCCTGTTTGTGCCAAAATGCCTACCAGAACTTATACGAGCCTTCTGCCTGCAGTTCAACTATTAATAAAAGAACACACTCCTTGGGCGACTTTTTAATTGGCTGTGAAGAAACTCCACAAATTTACATGCAAATGAGTACTTTGGCTGTGGGGGGAGGGGAGGGGAGGGGGGGGGGATGTTCAGCGGGTTGAGAAATGTCACCTGTTCAGGGATGCAACAGGGATTTCCAGCCAACGCAATTCAAGTCGAACGCTATACGTTTGTTCCTCCACTTTCCTGCCTGAGTGCCCGGAGCGAGTGTGTGTTGGGGGCACTGTGTTTTCTGTGGCAGCAGCTAACAAGGAGGTTGTCAGTATGCGTTCCTCTGCCTGTACATCGGGGAGCACCTGGGGTCATAGATGAATATTTAAAACCACTTCCATATCAAATTAGATGTGACCTTGGAGTACACAGGCTTGTGCCAGATGAAGCCTAAAAGGAGCCTAATTTGCTCTGCAAGCCCCCCCCCCCAATCTCTGCAGAACAAATGCCTTGAGGGGATCCCCGATGCATAAGGAAGAATTATAGAAACATCTGCCACCCACAAAACCCCTGAAACCCCTTCTCCTCTTCTCGTTCTGCCCCCCCCTCTCTCTGGTTCAAACTCTTCTGTGTGCAGAGAGGATGAAGAGGGAGCACAACGAGATGCAGAAAGAGGTTTGAGTGGATGATGGAGGCTGAGAAATAACAAAAGAATCACTTCTTTTATTCAAGAAGTGTATACTTGAAGAGTTTCAGGGTCAGATAATTCATACAAAAGTCATCATAAATGTTTCAACACTCACTGAGTCATTCATCAAGAGGCTGTATTATATATGCACAACAAGAATCGTTAAATCGTAAAACAGAGTAGGTGCAAGGTCGTGTTTCCGTGACTACACCATCCCTGAACATCAGCCCTGTTTCCACCAAGCGGTCTGGTCTGATTAAAAAAGTCTAAAGGACCGGGTGCATCTCTCCTTCACACCACGGGTGGAGCAGCCTGTCGCTGAAGGAGCTTCCTGTTACTGTACCATGAGAGACGACAGTCCTGTCTCCCACCTCCACAGGGGTTAAGAGGGTCAGGCTGGACCAGTTTATGCAGCCTCTCCCAGTCTGTATCAGCCGTGATGCCAAAACTCCACAGAGTCCTCAGAAGGGGAGGAGGTCCCCTCACGGCGCCCCAAAGAAAGGCACCTTAACCTCAAACAGCTCGATACTCTCAGTGTGCAGCCCCCCTCACTCTGCCATCTCTCCAGGAGTGTATGTCCAGAGGATGATGTTTGTGCATGTGGATTTCTGTATTCATGACCCATGTGTGTGCTGTGCAGCATGTTCAATAACAGAGGGAAAACATAGAATTTCAACTCAATGTCTTTTTCAATTTACTTTTTGCAACTTTGTGTTTATTGGGCAATCCAAACATAGTTCATTTATCCAAACATATTTCATTTCTTACATCATTATTCTTTTTTTTATGTTATACAGAACAAAAATAGAATGCACAAGAAGAAAACAAGTTTGCCCATTTTTTGTAATAGAGAAAAATACAACAACAAAAAAAACAAGCCACCCACATAAAAAAAGAACACACACACACACAAACCCAAAACAAAAAAGTGACACACACATCACCAATGACATAACCATGATTTGATCAGTTTTAATTTGGTTTAAAACTCCTCCTTAATAAAATGGAGTAAAGATTTGAATGTCCTCCTCATTGCTGCTCGTCCTCTTTCTGCTGTCTTGTCTCAAAGTCCTTTAATCCTTCAATGAACACAAAAGAGACTCCGTACTGATAAACGCAGCCGCCATGGAGGAGCAGTCAGGTTGTGCTCCTCTCTGGACAGAGAGCAGTTTTTAATGCTGAATGTGTTACTGAATATTTAATTTGCACGCATTAACTTGCCGCCATAAAACAAGTCAAGCTGTGCTGCTGTAGGTTTACTGTCAGTGTGAAAAGCACACCGGTCAGTGTGGAGGATCCAGCAGAGGGCACGGGGTTAGGAGGAGGGAGGAGGGAGGGGGGGGGGGGTTAGCCTTGATGTATGTCCTGCTCCAGAAAGGTTAGAGGCTACAGCTTTATTTGTGGCAGCTTCATGTGAACCGGTCTGTGATGGCTCTGCAGGACGAGGAGCAGGGGCAGCTGGATGCACGGGACCACTGAGGCCGGCTGGAGGGTGTGTGTGTGTGTGTGTGTGTGTGTGTGTGTGTGTGTGTGTGTGTGTGTGTGTGTGTGTGTGTGTGTGTGTGTGTGTGTGTGTGTGTGTGTGTGTGTGTGTGTGTGTGTGTGTGTGTGTGTGATTAAGAGTGTGAGTGTAAGGATGAAGGCAGAGCAGTGGCTGTTGAGACTCTGTTTCCCTCCATTTGTCTCCTTAACGGCCTCGCCTCAGGCCGCCGCAGCAGAATGGATTGTACAGTCTGACAGAGCCCATTCCCTCTGAGTGTGTGTGTGTGTGTGTGTGTGTGTGTGTGTGTGTGTGTGTGTGTGTGTGTGTGTGTGTGTGTGTGTGTGCGTGTGCGTGTGCGTGTGTGTGTGTGTGTATTTGGGTCGGTTGCCCACATGAATATATATATATATCTTTATATACATACATCTTATATATGTATAAGTGAGTGTGTGCTTTAATGTAGCCGTGCCCTGTGGCAAGATTTTATTTCAACAATACTTCAGAGAGAGGGAGAGAGAGAGAGAGAGAGAGAGAGAGAGGGGGGGGGGGGGAGGGGGGAGAGAGAGGGGGAGCCAACCTTTTTATGTGTTTGCACATTCTGTATGAAAGCATGTGTGTGTGTGTGTGTAGTTACTGTACATCTCAGAGTGACCCAGTAGTTTCTTTTGGGTAATAGAGGACATCCCGACGTCCCTGATGCCCAGCCTCCAACATTTCCAGATAGCATTCAAGCTATAGCTGTCATATTTGTAATAAAACAACTTAGACTGAATTAAGACTATGACTCGGTAATGTTTGATCACATTCAAACCCCCCCTGCAACCCCCGCTGCCGCACATTACCGTAGCAATAAAGACCATTAAACCAATTCAAAAATACTGACTTATTTCTTTAATATTTTTTTTGTCTATTAACTTGATCAGGATCAAGTGCAGCTCTTCTTTTTCTTCACAGCATTACCTGATGACGTGCACAGACGTTCCTGGTGCTTGCAAATATTTGTGAGCCATCTTGGAGAGTTGCAGGTTTGTAGCGACCCCTGTGTCTCAGCGGGCTGCCGTCTGCAGTTTTTGTAATGAATATATTTTTGTTTCTGGGACAGCCTGAGGATGGACAAGTACAAATACTTTGTAAAGGGAATCGAATATCTCCTGCTAATATCTGCAGATTCTTCCTCCCCATTTCCCCAACAAAATGGGATCCACTTTTGAAAGGATGTGAGGGGTCTTTATCTCAGTAATATAAAATAAAGCACAAAGGCAGCTTGTTTATATGCTCTGCTCTGAGCTTGATCCCCATCATTAACTTAACACAGAGAAGCTGTGACAGGGAACAAAAACAGAACTCATGATCCTACATCTTCACGCTAAATTGGCTTCACCTCCTCCTGGTCAAAACCCGTCTCTCGGCGCCATCAGCAGTTATTGCAGCGAGCAGCAGATATATGCAGAAGAAGACCCAATAATGGTCGAGGGGGCGCCGACTATTTGCTCAGCAATTTCATGGAATCATTTTCTCGGAGCACTCTGGGATCGTTTATTGGCTTCTGACTGACAGCAGGCAGTATGCTGTGTGTGTGTGTGTGTGTGTGTGTGTGTGTGTGTGTGTGTGTGTGTGTGTGTGTGTGTGTGTGTGTGTGTGTGTGTGTGTGTGTGTGTGTGTGTGTGTGTGTGTGTGTGTGTGTGTGTGTGTGTGTGTGTGTGTGTGTGTGTGTGTGTGTGTTTGTGTGTACAGGTGTACAGGTGAGATGAAAACTGCTGTAAGTCATTAGTGTTGATTCCCTGACAGGAAACATTGGGATCATTCAGATTCTCGCCCGAGGTGAAGGCGAGCAGACGACGACGAGGTATTGATACTCAGACTGTCTGCTTTCGTTATGTACCATGGAGGTCTGAGGAGGGGGGGGGGGGGGGGGGGGGTGGAGGTCCGAGGGGGGTCGAGGAACAAGTAATAGAAAAGAGAGGCAGAGAGAAATAAAAGAAGAGCTAGAAGAGAAATGGAAGTGTCCTCTGAGGGGAGAAAGGAAATTGGTGTGTTGAGGGGAAAATGATTGAGCCTTGACCTTGGCTTGAGGGGTGGGAGGGGCCATGACCTCGTTTTAATTTAGGAAGTAATGTGTGTGTGGGTGTGAGTGTCAGTGTGTGTATTCCTGTATGTGTGTCACCACCTGTGGCCACTAGATACCGCTCTAAAAGAAAATCATTTGAGAGTCTCAGTTCGTCTGACGTCCTCTCAGCTGTTGCTCATGACCATTTGAGCCTCTTTTTTGAGTTATTAGATTTCATGAAAATCAGAATCAGAAATACTTTATTAATCCCAGAGGGAAATTCGATTGTTATAATTGCTCCAAAATATACAATATAGCAGTAGAAATATACAAATAAAAATATTAATCAAATAGAATAGGAATGTAAGTAAGATATCAATAATAGGTACAAGAAATATTTACAGGAATAAGAGTCAGATGGAATGCACACATTTTCAAAATTATTGCTCTGTTTGTTTCAATATTGCACTTTATCATAGACATATTATTCATTAATTATTATATTGCAGTTTTAATAAATAATGAGTTATTCAGTAATTTTTTTTATTTTAATTTTTTAATTTTTTAATTTTTTAATTTTTTAATTTTTTAATTTTTTTTTATCTTTTTATCTTTTTATTTTTTTTTTATTTTTTTTTACATTTTTTTCCCAGGCTGTAATAGTCCAGGGTCAGAGTGTTTGTCACTCCAAGAGAGGAGTTATAAAGTTTAAAGGTTTTATGTTTTGATGTTTCTTATCGGGTGTTGGACTTCCTGTCTGAAGCCTTCAGTTTGAGTTTGACATTTTTGAAATGTCCATGTTGTTGTTATTTGAAGAAGAGGATGGAGCAGGAGAGGACAGGTGAGCTGGACCTTATTACTGAATACCCAGACCATCAGCTGGTCTCTACAGGTTTAGCCTGAAGACCAACCAAACCAAAGAATCAGAACTAAACAAAAGTGTTTCAAAAGAGCTACATCGACTTTTTGAAAAACACATTTTTTAGGCACTAGAAAACTTTGTGATCCACTGAAAACGGCTCCGCTACCCCCCTTCTGGGTCCTGACCCACCAGTTCAGAACCACTGATCTAGAGGCTGCACTGGTAGCAACCTGTCAACCCCCAGTTAGATTAGATTAAGAAAATGTATTGATCGGTGGCCACATGATGCAAGTTTATGAATGAATGAAAACAGCAGCCCGTCTATGTGAGTCCACCTTCTCCTCAATGAACGAGGTAAAGACACATATCACAGGACGTCCTAAAAATCCCATTTTAAAGTCTTTATCTGTGATTTTTCACACTTAAATGTAGAAATCAAGTATCTCCTCTGAAAATAACTCTGTGAGTCATGACTGTCTACAATGGGTGTAACACCCGAGTCCCACTGTCTGTGATGTTTTCAGAGTTTTCAGAGTCCTATCTTCACTTTGTTTACATCGCCAGGACGGCCGGCTGACTCCTCCCCTCGTGTATAAAAGTTGTTTAATTGAGGGACTAGAGAAAAGAAGAATAACATACTGTACTCACTGCTTAACTGTGTTTCTAGATCACGCTCATTTCAGGTAAATTTACATGCAGTGTGAAGATACCAGCATAATAAAGATCGCTAGCATTAGCATGCTAACACAACAATGCACCGCGAGTTGTTTTGGTTTCATGCTGGTGCTCAAGGGCGACATCTGCTGGATCAAAAAATCACATATAAAGCCTTTAAAGGGACAAAATAGCATGTGATTAATCTGATTTGAGTAAACATGTTTTAAACAGATGATAATAGACAAACCTGTTACGACTCCACAGGCTGTTCTCGCTGTAAATCAAATCCTGCGTGGTGCTTTAAGGAGGTTTACTGAGGGATGAAATGTCCTCACAGATACAATAGATTAGTGTGTGTTTGTTTAGATGCAGGTGTGTGTGTGTGTGTGTGACATCCTGCTGTTCAGCTGCTGGACGTCCCCGTGGTGTCTGACGGATGGAGTCTGGATGCAGGAGGTTCAGATGGCGGTGGCGGTGGGTGTGTTTGACTCGACAGCTAATCTCTCACTTCCCGACCCCGGAGACTCGGGGGTCCATGCCACATCACATTACTCAAAGACCCCCACAACAATCCTCTTCCTTTCCCCCCCAGTCTGTAACCTGCTAGATGTTCAGCTTTTCACTGAGCGTGTCTCAGTTTGCTCGAGAGCTGGAGACACACACATCTAACTTTCCTTTACAGTCAAAGTGTTTTACCTTGAAGGCCTCACATTTTAAAGAATATCTCCATAAACAGACACCAATCAGAAAAGGACGTATTTATTTCCTGTAGAGAAAAATCAGTTCTGTTACTGACTGTCTCCAAAATGATCAACAATAAAAGAAACTCCCACAGATCAGGAGCTCTGTAGTTTTTCCTCCCTCCACATTTATTCAGCCATTGATCTTTCTTTTCTCTCCACCATGAACCTGAACCTCTCACCTCCACTCCATCACTCTCTCCCTCTCCTGTCTCCTCTTCCTCATCCCTCCTCTTCCTTACTGCTACTCCTCTGGCAGTAAATTATGGTCCAATTAACCCCTCTCTCTATCTCCCGCTCGCTCGCTCTCTCCCGTCTCTCACTTGAAGATAAACAATTAAAGGCAGAGTGTTGTGACAGACACATGGTACCACTCCTCTAATTACATTACTGCTAAGATAAATGAGCAGCAGAGACCCGAGGGAGTTCTTTAAAGCAGGCCCACCTTAGTGTCAGACACACTGCATCAACGCCGGGGCTGCTGGGAACTGATCTAAGGTTTCTGTACAACGGATGTGTCCGAGACCACAGACTACACACTGCCTGCTACATACTCAAAATAGACCGGACCGTTAGCCGCTAGCAACATGCTAAAACAGAGGTCGGAGCTCGGTTCAATTAGCTAGCATCAAGCTAGCGCGACCGTGTTAATAACTAAGACAGCTATGCAGTCCTTCCTTCCTGAGGTCCGCTTCTGGAGCGACGGCGCTTGTGCGTGTTAGTGAGGGGGCGTGGCTTTAGAGGGAGCACAGAGGGGAGGCGGGTGCAGACGCAGCACTGAGGGAATGCTACTTTCAAAATCATGCTAGTTTCTGAAAATTACCAACCCTGCCTTTAGCCGTGTTTTATTCTAAAACGTCAACAGAGTCACAACTCAGTGTGATACAGCCTAGAACCTGCGTGTGTGTGTGTGTGTGTGTGTGTGTGTGTGTGTGTGTGTGTGTGTGTGTGTGTGTGTGTGTGTGTGTGTGTGTGTGTGTGTGTGTGTGTGTGTGTGTGTGTGTGTGTGTGTGTCTTAATTATTCTACTGGGTCATTAGTGGCTTGATTGGTATGATCATGGCCCCATCACACACACACACACACACACACACACACAGAAATCAAGTATTTGCCCCAGGAGATGATATTGATAACTGTTATATTAATGGTGTCAGAGCTCATGTCCTCTCAGTTCTATCACCTCAGGGCTCCATGTTTCTTACACGGTGTGTGTGTGTGTGTGTGTGTGTGTGTGTGTGTGTGTGTGTGTGTGTGTGTGTGTGTGTGTGTGTGTGTGTGTGTGTGTGTGTGTGTCTGAGGTCGATGTAATATTGATGTGTTCTCTGGTAGTCGTTGCGGAGGCCTGAGATGCTTCATTGGGATTTTTAAAGTTAACATTAAAAAACACGATCATAAAAAAGGTGAAACAGACTCCGATGATGCCAGAAGGTTAACAAACTGTTAGCAAACAAACGTCCTGTCAACATGTTCTTAATGTACTGAACCTTGACCCCCAAAACAGAGGTATGAACCAAACCATGACCCAAAATCAAGCTACAAACCGTACAGTGACCCAGAAACCCAGAAAAATAATAATCTGAAACGGGACCCCAAAAACGTAAGCAGTAACTGAACCATGACCCCAAACCAATGTACGAACTGAGCCGTGACCCCAAAACCCCAAAAAAGGAACTGGACCTTGACCCCGAAAAACCGGGTTATGAGCTGAACTAAGGTATGCACCGAACCGTGACCCCAAAACTGACCCAAAAATCAAGCTACATGCCGTAACATGACCCCAAAACTGAAGTAAGAACTGGACCGTGACCCCAAAACTGAAGGTATTAACTGAACCTTGACCTCTTTGATGTATGGAAAATGTTTCATGAGAACAAAACTCTTAAAAACAAAAAAAAGCAAGCCCTCAGATTTCCAGGCTGAATGTCTAACAGACACCTGACGGCCTCCTCAGGTGATCTTACCTGCTGTTTATTCTGCCTCACCTGACTTCAGTGAAACATGAGACACTAAGAGAACATTATTCTGAAAGACCTTGAAGCGTAGGGGCCAAAAGCTGCGGAGTCTGAAGCGCATGAAATGAAAAAACGACCTCAAGCTGCAACAACAATAAACGGTCCAATAAGAGGAGCCAGTGTAGAAGCTTCTGATCACACTGATGATCTACGGGAGCCCCAGAGGGTCAAAACCTGCCGGTATTGTGATATTTCAGAGGAGAGTCAGTCTTCAATCTGAACACAAACATTCAGTATTAATATAAATGTCAGAGCTGAATGAAAGTGAGCCGCATGCATGATAACATTATATGAATGTAATGTGTGATTTACATATGTAAAATTATCAATTGACTTTTCAAACCCATTTCATTATGACGGATATCTGCTGCTGCTGCTGCTGCATATTCCTGATCTGACACGACGACTTATATCGTGAAAAATTGAACAATTTTGAAAGATCCGCGGCCGTTGGGGGAAAAGGTCGAGACCTGACCGACTCTCACAACTGGGAGAAGGTTTTTTTTTTTTTTCTGCTGCGGTTATTTGAGGAAAGCTGATGAATAGAATCGACATGTTTTAGGTCACATGACGAAAGGAAGCGGAACAACAGCTGATTAACATGAAAAGAGCTTCAATTACACTCCGCTGCTGTTATCCAACGAGACATGAGAAGCAGGACGATCATGTGACCGCAGAAATATTGATGCTGATGTCACACAACCTTTTCTAGACAGCAATATGGAGATCTATTAAAGATGTAAACTCAATAAGGAAATGTTAATGCTAATTTTGGTTTTGTAATTTTGTTTTATAAAATGTAAAACTTTTTTTTTTAAATGTCAATTTGACTCAAATTTTGTTTAAGTGTTTCCCACTTTTAAATTTTGCTTTGCACTTCCCAGCCACCATACCAATCAGATTTAGTGTACAGGTCACAGTGATGAGTAAAGCGTCTACATCCAGTCACAAATCTCAACGCACAGTGATACACGGCGTCCAATGACTGTAAACATTGTGCCGAGGCGCCCACATACAGAACATCTCCATAATCCAACAAAGGAAGAAAAACTGATGACGCAAGAAGTTTCCTCGCTCTGAAGGGAAAAGGAAATCCTAACTTCACCTTGAGTTCAGAAACTGTATTTCAAATCTGTATCGATGTTCAATGTTCTGACGATATATTTGGGCGATATAGCGACGGATATTCAGTCAGCAGCAGACAAATACTTAATGAGAATATTCCCTGTTGAAGGGAAGAAAGCACTGACTAAAACAAGACGCTCCAACATCAGAGGAGAGAATTACATTTTCTATAAAAATACAGTCAAAGGCATTTTAAGGGGTTGTGGTCAAAACGGGTCAGGTACATTATCCCACTGAGTCCCGACTTGCTTTAATGACCTCGCTAACTTAACCTACTGAGGAGATTGTGTTGTGAGAGCATCTTTGTGGATTGGCTAATGTCTGAACTTTGTTTTCTGTTTCTTTGAAATCTGCAGTTTTTGAGATAGGTCCACCAATGAAACGGGCTCCTCTCTTTGGTAGTGTTGAATTTATTTGCAACATCTGTGAGGTCATTACAGGTCGTCTTCAGAGCGCAGGTGATATGAGAAATGTGCTCTGGATTGAGACTGTGATGAGAATGGTTGAAGTAGTTTCTCTTTAAATGGATTTATTTTGGATAATTTTGAGTCCTTTAGCTTCCAAGTGTCTCTGTTAACTTTTTAAAGGTGATTATGGAGTCATGATTATCAAACTGCTCCATCCAGCTGGTGCTGCAGCCGACCTCTGCATCTTTTCTGCAGCATGTTTCCCCGTCCTGAGAGGCCAGGACAAACTGTTCCATAATACATGTTGAATGATCATTATGTGGTCAGATGTCATGTATGATCTGCACCACTGGATGAATAAGCAGCAGAGTGGTGAGGTTTGCCCCGCGCTCGGCCTCTGTCCTTCTGCAGCTCTGACTCACGCTCTCATTAAAGTGCCACCACAGCTGCTCGACTCCTGAACTCTGACTGCAGTCACGCTAACGTCTGGCTGTGTGTCCATGGCAGGGCGTTCACAGGGTGTGCGTGATAGTGTCTGAACGCGGTGACTCTAAGTTGAGCTAATGCTGGAAGACAGTGTGCAGCTCTCCACCCTTATTTTATTTTTCAGCACCATAGAGACATGGCACATGAGACCCGACCAGAGTGAGGAGGGAAATACTGAGAACATTGCATTCATACCGTACAATCTGTAATTACTCGACTTCATTTTATCATGAAAACTATCTCAGAGCTCTAACTGTTGGTGGGGTAGATCAAATACCTTTTGAGTTTTATATACTTTATTAATCCCTGGGGGAAATTCTGGGAAATTTTTGGACTTGACCGAAGTCACTTTCAATCTGAGCAACTGCCGCCCTCTTACATTAGCATCCTGGCATAACGAAGAAGTCAATAATGATTCCAAACGTGACTTCTGTAATTAAATGTTCAATGCAGCAGGATAAAGTTTTCCATGTTGGTACTAAAAAAATAAACCTGTAATAAAATGATTACAGGACAGAGAGAGAGAGGTTGCTCCACCATTTAGCCGTGCTACTCTCTTCTGTTGTTTGATTTTCCACACAACACCTCAGTCATCATTGCTTCACTCAATTGACAATTTGTTACAGCTGCATGTTGTTCCCTGTGCTGTTTGTCCCTTCTCCCCTCCTGTAGTCTCCAGCTCTGCCCGGGTGAACCTACTGATCGCTCAATGAGGTTCACCTGGACTCAGTGCTTAAAAGCTCAGAGCTGAGTCCAGGAGGAGAGAAGCTTTTGGAGTTGGGACTACAGTGGGATGCAGTATATTAGGTCTGTTAACGTTGCTCCTTAAAGGGATACTTCACCTGTTGAAACATTAATCGGTGTTGACATTGGGTCATATATGTAGAAATGTGAAATACATTTTGAAGTTGGTGCCTTCTTGGCCGAGAAAAGACAGAAAGTGTCTTTTTAGCTCATGTTGATGAAAGACACCAAATCCCAGAATGCACAGCACCGCATATATATATTTTTTCGCCATTATCATCTTTCTCCATAGAGCCTGTTAGCATAGCTTCCAAGCAATACGGTGGACGTTAAGTTTGGATTCTAGGAGTGAGTTCCCACCCACTGATCTGTGATTGGTCTGTAGCTTCAAGTGGTCGAAAATATGAGTAACTAGCGTTGTAGTTTCACCCCGCTAACCGCAACAGCTTCCAGTGACACAAAAATCATCATCTCGCATCACTGGAAGCTCCTTTTCAGACTCAGAAATACAAAGATTTCCCATCTCAGGGGAAAATGAGGGCGGGATGCACGACCATTCAAAAATACTACCAGGTTTCTAATGATACAAAGATTAATGCTAATGGGTGAAGTATCCCTTTAAATCATCATGTGACTCTGGCAGGTTGAGGTGTTTCTGTTGGCCTGTTGAAAATGTCACAGAGACTTTTAAGTCTGCTGGATCTCTTCTGTGATCAAAATGTTAAAGAGGTGTTATGCATGGCTCAAAGTGCCTATGCTGAAAGAAGCAGTCATTATCCCGTTAAGGTGATTTTAATGAAGGCACTTATTGCGTCTGGCTTTTTGTTATTTATGTGTAGCTCTCACGGCAAACCAGCGCTCCCTCAGCTGACCGACCCAGAGCTTCAAACCCTCTCTGTGAGCGATCTGCTCTCTGTGTTCCTCGCGCCTCACATACAGTCAAAACGTGACCAAATCGCAGCTCGACCTCGGTCACAGAGCGCTTTGCTGTGCTGTGATCCGGGGTTAAAACCACCTCCTGAAATGTGCCACTGATGCAGGACTCTCCCCCTCTTCCACGACCTCTTGACACCACCCACCCCGCCCGCTCCTCACATGTTTGAAGAGGGGAGAATTAATAATCTTTGAGATGTGTTTATGTAAGTCATGCTAACGCTAATGGTCTCTGGCTGAAATGGATGCTGACTCCATTAGCTCGGTGGAGCAGCGTGAGTGATGGATGTGACCCCTGTGATGAGTTCCTGAGCACCAGTCCACACAGATTACATTACCCGCACGGCCTCGTATGGTCGATCCGTCTCCCCCCCTGCAGGTTTCATGTCTCTCCATCTACTCAAACACACGACGGGCTCGATCGGAATCATAACAGCAGCCGGAACAAGCAATTAGCCTCCACTAATGCTCCACTGTTCGATTTGAGCTCCACCACGCGTTTGCACAGATGACAGACCAATCAATAGAGCTTTAGGAGACACCAGCATGACATCATCACCCTGGGACATCTGATACATGTGAGGACACGTGCAGCTCGGACGTAAACAACAAGACGTAATCTCCAGGCTCAAGCAGAGTTTTTTTTATGTTTGCTTCTCTTAATATTTCACATTGAGAGCTGACAGGGTATGAGCACGGACAGCTGGGTGGTCGATTACTGTCACTGTCACACTTCATCAAAAACAAAGAGGAAGATCCAAGTGCAGACTCAAACTAAAGAATTTAATCAACAAACAAAGGTTTACTCTGTCCAATTGGGAAAACCAAAGGAAGAGTTTCAGGGATGTCTTTAAAACTAAAGCTCAGGACAGTCAGACACTGTTCGTTGTGATCTAATCTATCCATTCTAACGTCATCCATCTATCCCTCATCATTCCATCCATCCCTTTATCCATCCTTTCATCCATCCATCCCTCATCAATCCATCGATCATCCAGCAATCATCCATCTGTTCAGCCATTACCCATCCATCATCAATCCCTTTATCTCTCCATCCATTAATCCAGCAATCATCCATCCATTCTAACCTCATCCATCTATCCCTCATCAATCCATCCATCCCTTTATCCATCCTTTCATCCATCAATCCCTTAATCGTCCATCCATCAATCATCCATCTGTCCAGCCATTAACCATCCATCATCAAAACTATCCTTCCATCCATCCCTTTATCCATCCATCAATGCAACGATCATCCATCCATCATCAATCCCTTTATCTCTCCATCCATTAATCCAGCAATCATCCATCCATCATCCATCTATCCCTCATCAATCCATCCATTCATCCATCCACCCAGCAATCTTCAATCCATTCTCATCCATCCATCCCTTTAACTGTCCAGCCACCCATCCATCCATTCTAACCTCATCCATCCAATTCTTTATCCATACAACCATTATCCATCCCTTTATCTGTCCATCCATCTCTCATCAATCATCCATCTGTACAGCCATTAACCATCCATCATCAATACTATCCTTCCATCTATCCCTTCATCCATCCATCCATGCAACAATCATCCATCCATCTGTCCATCCATTATCCATCCATCATCAATCCCATTATCCATCCACCCACCCATCTATCAATCCCTCTTGCTATACATCCGTCAATCTTTCCTTTACCCATCCCTCATCCATCCTTCCATCAATCCCTTTATCATCCATCCATCCATCATCCATATGTCCTGCAATCATCCATCCATCATCCATCCCTTTATCTGTCAATCCATACATCCATCCAGCAATCATCCATCCACTCACCCATCTATCTATCAATCCCTCTTGCTATACATCTGTCAATCATCCTTTACCCATCCTTCATCCATCCCTTTATCATCCATCATCCATCCATTCATCCACTCACTCTTTCTTTTATTCTTTTATCTAGTCACAGCAGTCCTGTAATCTCCTCTGCTCTTTGTTCTCTCCCTCCTCTGGTCTCTCTCTCTCAGCGAGTAGAGCCGGCTGAAATGTTGATGACGGCCTTTCAGAGTCCATCCTCTCTCTCTCTCTGTCTCTCTCTCTCTCTCCCTGACACCATTTTTAATTACATCACATTCATCAAATCAGCCTTTGTCCCCATGACATGAGCCGCAATTATGTCTCCCTGGCCCAATCTTCTCCTTTATGTGTGATGGATTAATCGTCTCCTTCATGTTCAGATTCAACACAAAGAGATCTGTGGCATTAAATATGCATGGAGTTGAACAAAGTTGTCAAGCCGTCTCCGTCATCGTCACTCAACATCACATCTCCACTCATGCAGAAAGACGGCATGGAGTGTCTCAGACGTCAGGCGTTTCAAGAACTAATTTGCTAATATTCTGAAGAGAAGAGTTTTAAATTAAGAGTTAAAAATGTATTCAAAAATATGAACGAATCATAATCAGCAGAAACTATTGACACACAGTGTTCAGACTCACAGTATCTGAGAGTGTCTGTGTTTATATAAGCATGTAATCTTTGAATGCTAGAAGGTCGTGAGAGAGTAATGCATGCACCAACGCACTCACATTCAGTACAAGTACATTTCCCCAAGAGAATTTAAAGAAGCGCACACTGCGTCTCGACTCGGGGGTTAATTGTGTCGGCTGGATGGGTTCATTAGGTCAGGAGACGCACAGGGACAGTTGACCTCACATGCACACCTGCTCCTGGTCCTTTACGTCACCTCAGAGTGTTTTATATAACACGATGTGAGCGCTGTGATTCCTGATTTAAATCCTGTGCTCTCTCGGTTTAGCAGCTATCTGCCATGGAGTGTCAGATGCAGCAGCTCCCGCTGCCGCCACCGCCGCCGCCATGGTTATTCTGGGCTTCTCTGCAGACAAACGTCACATTAGGGGTACTGAAGGAGACGCTTTATTAACCTCTAAGTCAGCCTTTCCCAAACTTAAGATTGCAGTGGCCCGCTTTGAAATACAAAATTACTCCAGGGCCCATTATACATTTATTTTTATGACTACAGCTATCACTTTTAGTTAGGGTCAATTATTGGACATGACAACATGATATTATGGCAAGAGAGACACAAAAGTTTAGTAAACATTATGTCCATGAATAGTCATGACACGCCTTACTAATCACTTAAAGGGTTGACTCATGGTGAATCATCATTATTGTGATATTTCTTTTAGTTTCATTTTTGGCGGAGGGCTTTTCGCGGCCCGCCTGCAGTACCCACACGGCCCACCAGGGGGCCGCGGCCCACACTTTGGGAAGCACTGCTCTAAGTTAACTGAAACTTATTGAGCGACGATTTAAACTTCAACTCCAGGGGGTGCTGGTGGCTCAGTGGGTAGCGCGCACCGCCCCATGCATGAAGGCTGTAGTCTTCCTAGCCGGCGGCCCAGGTTCGAGTCCAGCCTGTGGCTCATTCCCCACTCTCTCCCTCTGATTGATTTCCAACTCTATCCACTGTCCTTTCTCTCAATTAAAGGCCCAAAAATAAATCTTTAAACTTCAACTCCACACTGAAACTTTTACAATTTTAGTCCCATCTTGATGTCAAAGAGATCAGAGCCAGAGTCTCCAATATTTATGATCAAACATGGCCGCAGAGAAATAAGTAGGATTTACATCCTACTGTCATGTCATCTGGATAGTTAAGTCACCATTTTTGTTATCCTCATGTTGTTTTATTTTGGTTTCTTATCCTGTGTTTTGTCTCTTCCTGCCCTTCACCCAAACTCGATTTCCACCCTCACACACTCACTGACTCTGAAGTCTCTCAGGGTTCAGGGCTGCCCCACTGTCGAATCTTCAAGTGCTTATGGGATCTCTCGTTGGGCTTTTCTAGCCCTTTATGCGCCCTGTCCGTAAGCGGCCATATCTGCAGACTTAGTGTGAGGGATTTACCCAGAGTTCATAGCATTGTGACGTGAAACATAGGATTACCAGGGGGGAAGCCTGCAAGAATTGAAACGCCATGAAATGGAAAAAGTAATAAACGTAAAATAAAAAATCCATAATGCCACATGACATCATGCTGTCATGGTTACAGAGAAGTCACAAAGTGCTGTTCCTAAAAAACCTTTTCCAGCCCTCGCAGCCTCATGCACATGGAGGAAATTGAGATTCCGCAATTGACTCAATCTTCCCTTCCCTCTGTGTGTGTTGTCTCCTCTTTTTATTTGAATGTCTGTAATAGCTGCTGCCAGGTCTTACACGGTGATAAACATCCTGCTTATTGCATTTTACTGTAAAGAAATGCAGGATGAGATTTTGTCCCTGTCAAAAAACACTTCTTTCATATGAACTGGACCAGACCTGCAAACAGAAGAGATGCTGCTTTAACTGCAGGAGTCACACAAACGGACACACAATGAAACTTCCTCAAGTTGACTGCAAGAACAACAAACGCCTCCAGCTCATGAATTATTGACTTCTTCTGGTGCACCTTGCTGTACATTTTTAAAGACATACACTAACTGTTATTATGCACAATGTGGGGCGCTCAGTCGTCCATCCAGCATGCTCATCATGCAATAAAACAACATGCTGGCATGAACCCTCTGTGTGTTTTAAGAGACAGAGTCTAATGACCCTGAGCAGCGTGCCCGTGCCCAGAGTCTTAATCTAGTCCTCCTGACTCTGTGGATCTGTCACACACTGCGCTCTGACTTCACCTCTGCAGCACATAAAAGCGTGCGTGTTGCTGCAGCTGTGAACCGTCACAGGAAACAATAAAAAGACACTCTTCAATTGCTTTGACCCTTTTAAGAGAACGTTATTTGCTCCGCATCAAATGGCCTCCTTGGTTAACTTAGCGCCGCAATGCACCTGGGGCACGAGATGCGTCTGTTTGTACATGTGTGTGTGTGTGTGTGTGTGTGTGTGGTAATCAGATGCCACCCTGAGCTCAGCCTCTCTATCATAGGGGTTTAATAGGCCATAACAATAAAAAGAGGCATATTGAGCCTGTCCTGAGGGAAATCAGACGTACTGTACAGCGACTGCAGACACGCACATGAGAGGGGAAGAAAAAGAAAACAGTAGCGACCTTATTTAAAGTCTGCAGCGCTGCCTCTCCTTTCCTGTGTTTCAATGTCACATCTACACGGCCGGCGTCTGAGCGGAGAGTTATTGCTCTCGGTGCAAAGAGGAAATCCTCCGAAGAAAGATGGAGAGGAGGGAATGCATTTTCAGCATGTGTGTGCGTGCGTGCGTGTGTGTGTGTGTGTGCGTGTGCGTGTGTGTGTGTGCGCGTGCGTGCGTGCCTGCTGCAGGAAGCCCATATGTTGCATTATGCAGAGGGGCTTGTTAACATCTGTGTCGGCTCTCCTCGTGGTCGTCCCTCTGTGTCTCCCTTCATCTGCTGACGTGAAGTCTTTTAGACGTTGCCGTCGTCCTCCGTGCTTTTGTTCTGTGAGTGTTTGTTTGTCGCAGTTGTTTCTTCATGAAAACAAAGACATCGCCCACGTTAAGGTACCTCAGGAACATCGGCGGTGTATTCTTCTCCGTTCTGCTCTGACATGGAACAACATGTGTTTGTTTCTAATCATTTTCCGTCCGTCTTTGTACAAGACATCATCATCATCATCATCATCGATTTGAGGAAACATAAACACATGCAGGCATTACATTCAATAATACTCCTATAGACACTGAGCAGGAGACAAGGTGATAAAGTGAACCCTGATATGGCAACCCTGACTTCCTTTTTGGAAACCTGAGCTTGGCAATATGGCCGCCGCCTTCTTGGATTTTTTTGTGACCATCATTGCACCAAACTTGTATTAAAGAGTTGTGTGTTTTGAGCAGCGATTTCAAAGTTTAAATCGGGATGTGGTGGTTCTTATGTTCACAGGTAAACTGTTCCACAAGTTTAGGAGCAGCCACCGCAAAGGGTCGGTCACTACAAGTTTTTAGCCGACATCGAGGAACATCGAAAAGCATCCGGTGAGTTGACCAGCAGTGGTCTTGCTGGAGCAACAGCTCGAGTAAGTAGGACGGAGTAAGACCATGTAAACTCTTAAAAACAAATAGTCAAATCTTAAATCCTGAAGGTGACAGGAAGCCAGTAATGATGTGATGTGGTCACATCGTCTCTTCCCACTCATGCAGGAAGTGTTGACGGGTTATGTCTGGCCTGCAGGGTGACTTAAGGTAGAGGTTTGGGGCGATGGATCGGTCATAAATGTCATTTTAAAATAGGAGACTGCTGTTGGATTCCATATCATATGAATATTAAATTATGAGTGTTTTACATTTTTTATATTTAATATTTGACATTTTTAAATTCTATTTTATATATTGTAACATCTTCTTATTCTGTATTATTTAAGTTGTTGTTAGTTCTGCTTTATTTCCTTGTTAAGTGTTTAGCACCAATACACCAAGTCAGATTCCTTGTATGTGTAAATGTACTTGGTAATAAACCCAGATTCTGATTCTGACTCTGATTTTTAAGGGTTGGTCTCTTGCATTTCAACAATCTAGAACGCGACATCGCTAGGTGTGTGTGTGTGTGTGTGTGTGTGTGTGTGTGTGTGTGTGTGTGTGTGTGTGTGTGCTATGATGCTACATGTTATTCATCAGGCCTGTGTGTGTCTGCAGGATTGCATGTCCGTCTGTGACTCGCCCGTGTGGAGCTTCACTCCATCTATCACATTGAACGTTTACAGAAACTCATAGAGCAATTTTACACCCATAACCCCCCTGTGTGTGTGTGTGTGTGTGTGTGTGTGTGTGTGTGTGTGTGTGTGTGTGTGTTGACATGCCGCCTCACCTCCTGTCCATGCACACTGGCCTCTATAGTCGTGCTCTTGTTAAAGGAACACTTTGACCCCTCTATTCTGCACCTGTCAGTCAAACAGCCCAGGTGATTGACAGCTGGAGGGCGACAGTGACAAACACCTGTGAGCTCCCCGATGGCCTCATTTTCTCTCTCTGAATGTGAAATTCAGATGTGTCCACACAAACAGTCGACCCCCCTCGGCACCACTGCTGTTTGGTATCATGCAGCCTCTCAGTTGTTTTGTAACACCCTGATGGTTTACAACTTTGTGAATCATCTCATGTAGTCCGAGGTCATGATTCAGAAAAAGGATTGTGCTGCTTTTACTTCCTGTTTCACGCAAGCGGCAACCTCCTGTCTTGAAAAATGAAGCCAATGCCGAAGTGCAAAATCCTGCAGTTCCTCGAGTGTCCACTAGAGGCTGGCTGCAGGAACACAGGAAGTCACATACACACCCATTCTAAAAAGCCTGTTTTTACAGCAGAGATGAACATGTTTACAGCCTGGTTCAAAAAAACAAACAGGTGTGATTATTTATTGTACGAGGGGGGAATTTTTTTTTAAATGGCTTAATTTTATAAACGATACGTGTTATTCATAGTTAGGCGTGTAGCTGACATGATTGACAGGTGGGCGGGACCTCATTTCGTTACTCTATACACCTCATTTCGTTACTCTATACTTGTATATGTGTAATGACAATAAAGTTGACTCTCATCTCTCATCTCATGTAAAGGTTTGTCAGGAGTCTTAAAACCCGCCTCAGCTCCAGCTCTCAGCCTGTCGTTAGGTTGGCTGAAAGTTAGACTGAGACAGCATTTCCAGCATGGAGGCTGCTGCTGATGAGCCTCCAGCGCCCCCTGCAGGAACAGACGGGTGACGTCACTCAGGCTTCTACCAGTAATATTTACAGTCTGTGGTTTGACCTTTGCAAATGAGTCAAAAAGACACCGCCACATTCACAAATGAAGTTAATGTATTAACCTAGGTTAGGGAGCAGGACCCCGCCTAAACCACACCATCAACCACCTGACAAGCCGACTCATACCGAGCCATCACACTCCACCCCCCCTTCCCTGCCTCTCATCCATCCATCCACCCTCCTTCCTCATCCCTTCATCTTGTTTGTCTAATTCTGGGAACAGTCTGGGCAGAATCATACCTGAGACAGAACCCCCATCCTGAGTCTCCCTCTGCAGTCAGACATCAACCTGTTCCATCATAATCCTTACCTCAACATGTTTTGCTGCCTGTCTTGGCCAGTACACTCTTGAAAAAGAGATTTTTAATCTCAATGAGTTTCTTTCCTGGTTATATAAAGGGTAAATAAAAAAAACATATATTCATTCGTCTCAACATTCATATGAGCTATCATTGAGTATTTGGAGGACTGGTTAAAGAAAAGGCCTTTTAGTTGATATCTTCTTGAGTTCATATGTTTGACCTGCGAACATTTGTGATGTCAGACTGGTAAAGGTACAACCTGGTCATTAAATAATCAACACAAAGACAGTCGAGCCCTTACTAAAGGAGGCAACTGAGAGTCCTCAAGTTAGCATGAGCATCCGACTGATGTCTCCTTTTTGGGACTGAATGTTTACGATTATGATTGAGATAAATTAAGAGCATTGAATTCCAGGTTGTAAAAGGAGGAAACGTAGAAAAGTCTAATGAAGTCAGACGACCGTAATGTCATTCTAATGTCTTTGAGGTGAATGTAGAGGGCCTCCATGATGTTCTGATGTACAGCGGCAGTCGTTCGAAAGGATCCCACAAAGCAGCGTCACACACTCATCATACACGCTCTCACACACACTCATATCCCGGCCTTCAGGTATCCATTACGTCGGGAGCATTAAGGTTGAGCAGGACGCCGCGCAGACAGTCAGATTACTCCGTATTCAAGGGCACGGCTCGCGCTGAACCTGTGGCTGGGAATCCCGTTTTGAATTTGCCATTAAGCTCAGGAATGGGGCCGCCGGGGGGGGAATGAGCTGCAGGGGCGACGAGCGAGCGGCGCCGAGGCTGATGGAGAGCTGACCCTCCACGGAGGAGGAGAATCCTCGCCAAATA
>NC_089200.1:2040245-2105245 GCF_963930695.1 Labrus bergylta
AAACTCATTTTATTGGTCGAAAAAAAATCAGAAATTTGGGTTGCGATTTTTTCCCTGAGGCCAGATGAGTTGAGAACCACTGTTTTTAGTGGATGTACAACGATCGCTGGCCTTTGCAGCAGGAGCAGGGCGACTGGTGAAATGGTGTCAAATGTGACAAAAGAATTCTCAGATAATGTCAGTGATGGATTCTGTGTGTGTGTGTGTGTGTGTGTGTGTGTGTGTGTGTGTGTGTGTGTGTGTGTGTGTGTGTGTGTGTGTGTGTGTGTGTGTGTGTGTGTGTCCCAAAGAGCAACTATTAACTGGTTTTTTTTCATGTTGGCTCTCTCTTCAGAACAAAGATAGCGATTCAAAGTGCGCTTATCTCCAGTCGGAGCGAACATACTTCACTGTGTTCTCGGCCACAAATTGTCTCAGAGTGATCGTGTGAGTGTGTGTGAGTGTGTGTGAGTGTGTGTGAGTGTGTGTGAGTGTGTGTGTGTCGTCTGTACACGTGTGGTCACAAGTCCTTCGGACTAATCGTATTGATTTGCCGCATGAAGTCCTGAAGCTAAGCTAAAAACAACATTAAAGCGAGAGCAGGGATGGAGGCAGGAGGAGGAGGGGGGAGAGATATGTGGTGATGAGGGATTATCTGTGTTTGCCTTCTAGAGCTTCAATAAAATACCAATCCAGCTGTTTTTTTTTCCTCCTGTGCAGAGACCTGACAGTTTATTTGTTCAAATCAAGCCAACGCTGCAGGGAGAGAAGCAGAAGGTCCCGTTTTGTTGACCTCTCCACTCACAGAGGACATTGCTCACTCTGAAACACAAAGCTATCACAATGAAACACGCTGTTTTTCACACTCGCTCCATTTCCCCTATAAAATATTAAAAAGGGGAAAACGTGACCCTAAAGACATTCCTTCGGTCGAAAAGCACATAATTGACTAATTAAGTAGGTTTTTTTAAACACGGGCTACATGACTTAATTATGGGATGTTGAGGGATTAACAGGGTCATCAATAATTAATCCTGGGTTTACCACTGAGGTGCTTAATACAGCTGCACATCCACTATAAATATTCATTAAAATTCTTATCAAACCTGCTAATTAAGATATTTAAACCATCTATTATGAGGACGTGTTTAAAGTTTTATGTTATTACTTACATAACTGCACCTATAGAGGGAAATATCAAGGACACCTCTGGATGTAATCAGAAGTTCTTTTTACCAAAACAACCACAACTTTACTTTGTGATCTATTTTTCTTTTCAATTATTTAATTTTAATTCATTTTACCCCCCGAGCCCAGTGCAAAGCAACATCTAGATGTCATCAAATTCATGTAGAGACAAGAAAATTATTAATAATAATAATAATAATAATAATAATAATACTGAGCTAATGATGAAAGAAAAAATAAAATTAAAAAAAACATTCACACACAACAACAACAACAATTAAAAAAAAAAAATAACAACAAAAAAACCATAACCAAAATACATAATCCTGGTAACACTATTATAAATTAATCAAATTAGGATTCTACTTGATCCCCCCATTATGGGGATATAATCGACAACACAACCCTGTGATTTGTGATCTATTTTTAACCATCCATCCATCCGTTTTATTCCACTTATCCGAGGTCGGGTCGTGGTGAAAGCTGCCGAAGTAAGTCAACCCAGACTTCCCTCGTCCCTGCAAGGTTGTCCAGCTCCTCCAATCCAAGGCTTTCCCAGGCCAGACGGGATATATAATCCTCTGGGTCTACCCCAGGGTTCTCCTCCCTGGAAAACCTCCAAAAGGAGGCGTCCAGGAGGCATCTTGATCAGATGCCTAAACGACCTTAACTGGCTCCTTTGGATGCTTAAGAGTAGCAGTAACCTCCTGAATGTCTGAGCTCCTACTCCATGCATTCTGCGTTCTGCGTTCTGCAGCGCCATGATTTTGTTCCGTCAGACAGCGTGCACCCTGCCCTGCTAGGTTCTTGTTTCTTGAACGTGAGGACAACCTTAAGCAGCTGTACACACATAACAAAGGGAAATACAACATCACAGGAGAATAAAGAGGAAAACCTACAAACAGCATGTTGCTTTGTCTCTCTCAGGATGATTTGTTGTCCATTCGGTGTCTTGTCTTAACGTAATGTTGATAAAGTGAATCTGTATATTGTGTTTTATTTAGAAATTGACCACACAGTCTCTGCGTTTCCTTGTCCGACCTCCGTGTTCAGTTTCTTTTTTCTATCATGCTTTGAACCGTACGAGGTCCAAACTACCAAAATAATAATTTGGGTCGCGATTTTTTCATGATGGAGTAGTTTGGTGGTTCCTGAGGTTTGACCAGTTGAGAACCTGCTGGACTAGAGTGTCAGCGCAGAGTTGAAAGGCGGCGAGAGTTAGGGTTTAGTTATTACATTTTGGTTTGATTTGTTTGTTCAGATAGTTTGTTCCTGTTTGTTATTTGGGCTTCTGTTCACCTCGAGCCAATTCTGCTTCAGTTGATAATTTCTTTGTTTTGTTTGTAATAAATCGCTCAGTCAAAAGGCTAAATTATGAAATGTAATCCAGCATTTAGTTTGGAGTTTGGGAGAGGAAACATTTCTCTTTTGAATGTTTTGTTGCACACCTTCCAGCTAGTTTATAACAAACATAAAGATTGTTTTCATGACTGGAATCTGGCCCGGTGGTTAAAAACAGTCTTTGTTGTATTTCTTTACACACTGAACCGATTCAAACACTCCTGACATCATTAAAGTCTGAGACAGTTCACCGCTCAGGCTTCAGAGTGGAGAAAGGTATCGTCTCATCTTTAAGATTTCTCACTTGGATCTCATCTTACAGTTACTTTCCAGTTGTGTCTCGATGTGTTTTTGTTGGCGGCCGTTTGATCAGCGGTTAAAGTCCCGTGGATCACGTTGGTTTCTAATCAGCAGGAAGGAAGGTGGCTGATGGTATCATGGTTTCAGGTGGATGGGAGACAAATTGGGCCTCTCGGTGGAGCAGATGCCCTTCACCCCTCCTCCTCCTCCTCCTACTCACACAATCATGCTTCTTGCTGAACACAATCGATACACACACCTGCTTTCTCAAACACTTTTCCACGTCCGTCCTCTCCCTCGTTCCCTTTAGCTGATGTAATCTTTTTCTGATGTTCACTCATTCATTCTCACTGTGGTCCAGTCTCTCCTGCGGTCCCAGGAGTGACTTGAGAGATGGGGGATTTCCTCCCATGGAAAGATTAAACAACTCTATCACCCTCTCCTCCGAGCCCGGGGAGCTGACATTTGGACATTTGAAGTTGAAGGGACGTCTTGCTCATAAATTCTTGGCAGATTTTTTCTCTCCTTCATGACAAGAAAGATTTGACACTAAATAACAATTCTTCTGTCCAACATTCGATCAGGTTCTGGGCTCATTAATGTTCTTCCTCCTGCAGGAAGTGTCCTAAAGTAGTGGTTCTCGACTGGTCTAACCTCGGGACCCACCAATAACTCCTTAAAGGCACAGTTTGTAAACTCCACCACCAGGGGGCTCTCAATCAAAACAATAACAAAAGATGAAGTCCAGGCTGGTGGGGAATCATGGGAGTGATTCTCTCTGCTACTCCCCCCCAACTACCGATGAAAACAACAGTCTCCGAGTTGACTGTAGTCATGACGACCAGGTGAAATCGACCTGAGGAAGAGAATATGTTTACAGATGAGCTGATGTATGGAAGTATAATCTACATGATGTTTTTATCACAAACAGAAACAGAACGACAGCTTTTAGTAGCAGCTCACACTTCGTTATGAAGCGGTCTTTTGAAGTATCATCCGGTGTTTCCATGGCAACGATAAACATGTTGTGTCTGTCATTGCGGCTGCCACGACAATAGACTTTTTGATACATTGTTTTCCCCGGGACCCCGCTGAGTCCTGACTGTCTACAATGAGGGAGAAGCTCGAGTCCCGCTGGCTGTGTTGTTGTCAGAGCCGTGTTTACATGGACGGGACGGCCGGCTCCTCCCCTTGTGTATAAAAGCTGTTTTAGTCAAGAACTAGAGAGAAGAAGAAGAACATACTCACTGATTATTTGGATGTTAGTAAGAGTTTTTAGATCATGCTCATTCTGTGTCAGTTTACATGAAATGTGAAGCTACGAGCTAACTAAAGAGCGCTAACATTAGCATGCTAACACAACAATGTGAAGCTACGAGCTAACTAAAGAACGCTAACATTAGCATGCTAACACAACAATGCAGGTGATTGCAGCTCGAGCTGAGGACAAGTTTGTCCGCCGCTTGTGTTTAATTTTGGTGCGTTCTAATTCATAACTCCTTCGTGCAAACACGAGTGGAGGGGGGTTGGAGGTGTGTCTCTGGAGGAGAGCGGAGGCTTCAGCATGGAGGAGGCGTGGCCAAACAGCAGCTCAAGGGCGACATCTACTGGATCAAAAATTCACACATTCTTCCTTTAAAGAAATCAACAAGGTAAATAGTCAAAAGAGAAGGTGTGTTGTTGTTTTGTTTATCCTGGATTTCTTGTGTTTTGCTGAATTCATAATGCAGCTCTGGTGATCCCCCCCCCCCTCCCCCATTAGCAGACAAACAAGCATCGAGTGTTCATGGTGCAGCGACGGGCCTTTGTCATGGCTCACACTGAGGATGAGGCCGAGGTCCCTGGAGGGCAGAGAGAGCCACTCACTGATCAGCTCGCCGATTGATTTTTGTCACCCAGTCGTGGACGAACAGCTTCAGAGCTTGTTTATCTTCCAGAGAGGGCTAAAGTAGGTGATAGGAACGAGGAGGGAGGAGGAAAGGAGACGAAGGAGGAGGAGGCAGAAAATCGAACATGCTTAAAAAAGCAAATGTATACAGAACAATAAAGTATTTCTGTGGCGTGCTCATGCATGTGAGTGTGTGTATGGACTGAATAGTTAACCACTGAACTGAATCAGTTTAATTTAAAAGACCTGTGAGGGAAAATCCACGTTCATTCTCCTCTTGTCTCGTTGTGATTCTCGTGGAAAACAGAAGGCGGTAAGCTGTCTGCAAACGTCGAGCTGAGCCAAGATTGAAGGTGTGAATACAATATGTGTCCAAAACAACAAATCTTCTACTTGGATAGAGATCAAGCGGCTGCTTTATGTTCTTTCATAGCAGACAGAAAGCTTCGTCTCCCAGCAGCCAGCAGACAAAAGAGAGGTTAAGCTGCTGCTGTTTATGCACATTCAGCTCTGTGTGTGTGTTTACATGTGTGTGTGTGTGTGTGTGTGTGTGTGTTTACATGTGTGTGTTGCAGCAGGGAGTGTATGCATGGATTTTTGAATCCTCCTTTAACAGCTTTCTGTGGAGATTTTGATCACCACACTTGTTCAGCATGCAGGTAATAAAAAAGCCAGCTCAGGAGTGAAAAAGAGGATTTAAAAAGTCTTTGTTGTGCAGCTTAGAGTTCATGTTTGACATCATGAATGAAGACTTTGTTGTCATCAAAGGCGAATCCAGAAGTCTGGTTTCTACATATTTTGGAGAATGGTTTCAAATTTTTTAAAAGACAGACTCAGCCCCAAAGCCTGATTTGAATAATTGTTCCCTTTGCAGCACATCACACCTACTAGTTCCTCTCAAAGTCTCTGTCCTCTTCCTCTTATCCTCAGCCATCGTATCAAACAGTACAGAGACGAGCTAACTGGCTGCTTTGTAGCTGAAGGCTACTGTGTGAGGCGACCTCGACCCGTTGCTAAAGTTACATAGTGCCGAGAACAGGCGAGCGGAGCACTCTGTGGACATGAGAGAGACATCCTCTCTCTCTCTCTCTCTCTCTCTCTCTCTCTCTCTCACACACACACACACACACACACACACACACACACACACACACACACACACACACACACACACACACACACACACACACACACACACACACCTCCTAGCGGGTGTCATTTCCCACCGTGACGTTCTCATCTGCAGCTCCATTAGTGGACCTGCAGGCTCCTGTTGTGTGTGTGTGTGTGTGTGTGTGTGTGTGTGTGTGTGTGTGTGTGTGTGTGTGTGTGTGTGTGTGTGTGTGTGTGTGTGTGTGTGTGTTAGTGATACAGAGTAATTACACGTCTGCACTACCGCCTCACTATGCTTCTTCATTCATCTTAGAACATTTAGCAATTAGTCATATGAACACTCAGTGGTGATTATAAGTGTGACATGTAATCGTATGACTTCATTAGTCACTACGAGAGTGTGTGTGTGTGTGTGTGTGTGTGTGTGTGTGTGTGGGAATTTAAAACTGTATGCACACATGTACAGCTGTAAGGAAAGACTGTGACATGCATTTTATGTAAGATATTTTGTGCCATTTGGTCATCGATTTTTTGGGGCTGAAAAAGAAACAGAAAGAAATGGCGGCAGAACTCAGCGTTATGTCTTCTCTCAGACTTCACCCCCCCCCCCCCCCCCCCCTTTTTTTTTCTTCCGACAGGGATAGTGTCCCGCTGTCAGGAGCATAACCAGATCAGGAGAACTTCAGGATTAGTCCTCCTGAGGTTCTCTAGATATGTTCAGCAGTGCAGACGTTAAAACAGCTTTGTGACTTTTTGAGCCAAACTCACAGAACATGTTGTTCTTTTTTTTATTATTTTAAGGAAGGCCGATGGATCTCAGTCAGAAATAAAGTCGTAAACATTATAAAGTTCACTGGAGCTGCGCTGTAGAGCTCGATCAATGACAGGATCACCATGTGTCATACTCCAGAGATCTGTGAGACTTCACACACGTCTCCGTGCTGCCCACAGCTTCTTCATGTGATCTGCTGCTTCACTTTGAATTAGAGGGAAGTGAAGATGATGTGAGGCAGGAGGATGGGGGGGGGGGGGGGGGAGGGAGAGGGAGTGTGCGTGACTGTTTGGGTAAATAAGAGTGAAGGTGGCAGATCTGCAAGGCCCATATGCCTGTTGTCAAATCAGATCACTCGCTGTCACACAAACACTTACCATCCCCCTGCTCAGTGTGTGTGTGTGTGTGTGTGTGTGTGTGTGTGTGTGCATGTGTGTGTCTGACACCTGTTGTAATCTTTAATCTGACTTTCATTTGCTAACATTGATTGTATGAAATGTGCCACAAACGTGCATCAAAAGTTAAACGTATAGTGCAAAATCCTGCAGTTCCTGGAGTGTCCACTAGAGGCTGGCTGCAGAAGCACAGGAAGTCACATACACTAAAAAAGCCTGTTTTTACAGCAGAGATTAACAAGTTTACAGCCATCTTGACATATACCATACTTAGAGCTGTGTGTGTGTGTGTGTGTGTGTGTGTGTGTGTGTGTGTGTGTGTGTGTGTGTCTGTGTGTGTGTGTGTGTGTGTGTGTGTGTGTGTGTGTGTGTGTGTGTGTGTGTGTGTGTGTGTGTGTGTGTGTGTGTGTGTGTGTGTGTGTTTGTGTGTCTCTCTCTCCACATCATGAAATCTTGAGCTCTGAACATTTTTTCTACCTGGAAGTAAAATCTGTTCTCCTTGCACAGAAATTATTCCCAAACCAGAGAGAAAGAGAGAGTACTCATCATTTATATGAAGCTGTGTGTGTGTGTGTGTTCTACTTTCTCTGTCTCTTCTGACACTAGAGGCTCTGGGGATGTCGATGTCGATGTAGGTCAGACGGTCAGTGTTTTCCAGCCTCTTCTCTGCAGCGAGCAGCTCGAGTAGACCAGGTCTGCAGACTTAGTGACCTTAAACATAGTTCTAAAAACAGAATTTTATCAGAGCTCTTCTCCGGATTTCTCTTTACTTTAATGAGCACCCAATTGTTGGTTACTTAGTTCCATACATTAAGAAAATTGCTCTATCAATAAATATTGTTATAACACCAAGATGGTGAAATGATCAAAGTCAAAGTCTGACCCCACTCAACAGTTTGGTTCTGGAAGTGAAACTCCTGTTCATTTTCTCTAATCAAATTTTTTACAGTCATGAGTATTCAGGTAGCTGTTGACTTGTTGCCAGGATACGATTTTCTGAATGTCGACACTGGATTTGAAAGGGGAAATATACTTCTGGAACCAGAGACTCTGAAGAAGGTGGAAGTTTCCGCTGGCCTTGAAGAAAGGAGGTGTAAAGGAACATAAAGTCCTCCTGGGGCTGTGCTTCTGGCGGTGGAGGGTTCAAACAAATACACCACTATGAGCTCTATTAGATCCCCACTTTCCACAAATGGTCAAAGTTGACGTCTTTTAAAGGTCACATATCCTCCTCCTCTTCAGTGTAAATAAGTCTCAGAGCTCCTCAAAACATGTGTGTGAAGTTTCTTGTTCTAAATCCACTCTGATCCTGTATTTGATCATGTCTATAAACCCCTCTATTTCAGCCCTGCTCAGAACAGGCTGTTTCTGTGTCTGTACCCTTAAAAATGTAAATGAGCTGTGTCTGACCACGCCCCCTCTCTGGAAGGGCTCGGGTGTACTCGGTGCTTTCTCGCTCCATGTCCTATTGTTTACGGTGAGAAGGCAGACTCAGAGGGCAGAACAAACACCTAGCTGTGGGAGTGTCACCCACCTGGGGGAGGAGCTACTGCCCTTTGTGATGTCATGAAGGGAACATCCCCAAACGGCCTGTTTGAGCACACATTTTCTGAAAAGTGGAGCAGGCAGAACACGGAGAGGATGGACTTTTCTCATCATTTGTAGACGGACTAGAGACACATGTTAGAGTTAGAGGAACATGGAGAAGTGGATTTTACAGAATATGTGACCTTTAACACAACAGCAGAAATGTGGAGATTAGGAGACTCTTCTGCACAAAGCATACAACACATTTCAGATTATTTTTTCTTGCTGATTTAATTATAAACTAATTTTTTTTTTGCATAGAAACAGATTGTACACTCTCCTGTTTTTTCTCACTGTCCTCATGACAGTCTCCCGTCCCTGACAGCGACTCTGTGTCTGTTCCCGCAAGATCACAGATGGCTGACGAGTCTCTGTGACGTGTGAAGTTTTATTAAAGCCAGCCGCAGAGCTGTGGGGACACATCATGTGTTATTCATGAGAAAACGTCGAGATGTGGGTCAAGAAATAACAAGCAGAATTTGCAACCGGCTCGTCCTGCAGAGATGAAAAACGTCGATCAAAAATGTAAAGATTAAGAAGGAAACGAGAGAACAAAAAAAGCACAGCACAGCAGCTGAACCAGGACCACCAGACACTTTAGTGTGTGTGTGTGTGTGTGTTTTAATAATTAAACGTCACTGTAACAGTTCAGCCTCTGGCCATGAATTAAAGAGCAAAAGTAGAGCGCGCTAAACTCTCATGACTGACACGTTTACAGTTTGAATGTAAAGCAGCAAAAAAGACTGAGAGCTTTTTTGGTCTTCTTTGATGAGGCTGTCAGAAAAGGAGCTTTACTCTCCCTCTTTTTTTAACAGTTTGATCTTTTTTGCCTCTCTCTCCTCTCTTCTCTCTCACACTCTGCAAATTAGAACATGACCCAATTTCTGTCCTTTTTTAAGCAGACTGTGAGCCGAGCTGTCTGTGGGAGTTAGATAACGCTGGCTCACAGCCTCCTGGAGGGTGTGAAAGAGTGCGTTTCTCACCCTTATATATATTTATGTCTATATGTGTGTGTGTGTGTGTGTATAGGAATAATTTCCTGTACTGCTCTGTATGTTGCCTGAATGCCTGAAAAATGCAGAATTCACACATTCACTATTGATAGCACATTGCATCATTTAGCACTGGAGGCAGAGAGCGAGCTGATGAAACAGCGAGGTGTGCGATGGAGGAAAGTAAAAATAACTCTTAAATGATGATTTTTGAAGTGTGACCCCGGCTCGTCTTCGATCAGTCCCATCCACACAGACCTATACCACTTTCATCTCATGTTTTTTCTTCCTCCACCTCCCGCTGCGCCCTCCTCCACCCCTTCCCTCACCCGTCCGCACTCCATCACAGGCGTCATTACCACGGCGCCATGCTGGGCCTCATATACTCGTCCGTCTTTCCTTCTGCTTCATCTTCTAAGAGGAGGAGGAGGAGGGTGGATGGAGACAGAGATGGAGAGAGGCTGAGGAGGATGAGGGGAGTGATGGAGATGTTTGTCAGGAGGAGGGTCTGCAGTGTCCTTGGCTCGAGATGAGTGGGGTCCTTATGGAGACGGAGCGAGTGTGTGCACGTCTGTAAACTGATCTCGTACACACTCCTTCATGTGCGGACGTATGTGTAAAGAAGTCATGCACACATACAGATGCTCCGCAATCATCCTGTCCATGTTGAAGCACCCTCAATCTACTGCTCTTCAACGGGGCCGCATGTTTTAAAAGCTCGTAATAATCTCGTCTCCAGAGTTTATATCGCTCATCTCAGAGAGGAAGAGAACGAGTCATGATGCTCTGGTGCTGAAGGTCATAGTACACACTTCACATATATATGGAAGCTTCACTCAGTCTTAAGATCTGATGGAACAAAGGGGTGACACATCAGTCAGAAACATCTGAATCCTTCTTTTTGTCTCAATTTAATTGTGGGATTTTATTGAAGTACAAAAGGAAATGGGCTTCTAGCGTTTAACATGTCAGGTGGAACAAAACGAGCAGACCAAAAAAAGAAGAGCAACAACAACTACAAACCGATCTTTACCCACCTTCTGCTGGAGCTCTAGCATGTACAGAACCTGATAATACCATAACCATCACTTAACCCTCAGTTTGTCTTCTTTGTTCGTTCATTTTCAGTTTTTAAAAAAGTCCAAAAACTATCAACATTTCTTTCTGCCCGTCATCCTCCATTTTAGTTTACTCTCAAGTCTCAAGTGATACTTTTATTCTGATTTGTAGCATCCATGTAAACATAGCCACAGTGGGATTTTACAAGACAAAATATGTTTGAAAACATTGTCGTTTTTAGGGCCTAGCACAATAACTTCAGTCTTGTCTGAGTTAAGTGGCAAAAAATTTCTGGTCATCCAGGTCCTAACATCCTTAAGGCACGTTTCTAGCTTACATAACTGACTGGTGCCATCAGGCTTCATTGATACATAAAGCTGAGTATCATCTGCATAACAATGAAACTGTATGGAGTGTTTCCTCATAATATTTCCCAGAGGAAGTATATATAATGTAAAGAGAATCGGTCCAAGCATTGAACCTTGTGGCACTCCATGGCTAACTTTGGTGTGCATAGAGGACGTATCATTAACACGTACAAACTGGTCTTCAGGAGGATTATGGTGTACTTTGACTTCAGAGACCTGCAGGAGCTAAACGTGTGCTGAAGGAGTTTCCTGAGATGTTTGAAAGCTGCTGAACAAGCTGCTTTTTCTGATGACTTCAGGAAGGAAAATGTGTATTTTTGTTGTTTCTGTTTAATCAGAGTTTCAGCCTCTATTATCCGACTAAAGACCTGAGGGGAAGAAGTGACCTGTCCGTACACCATGAACAGGTGTTGAAAAACGATAAATATATCAGTGTTAGATAATCTCCTGAACTCCTGAACAGACACTCTGAGGCCGAGCGTCAAACAAACCGAAGTGTGTGAGACGTGTTTTATGAACGTGACGGAGCGATACTGAAGTGAAATACTGCCTGAAGTCTCCTCTGCTGCTGAACTTGAGCCTCACAGTCAGTTTTCATTAGAACAGTCCGCTCAGCCATCATCGCCATCACAGCCAGCGGCCCCCGAGACGTCCTGCAGCACCCGGCCATTCATCACGCCTGACACACACACACACACACACAGAAACACACACTCTACACAACAAATGATTTAGTCTCTCAAACATCTGTGTGTTAGTGAAGCATCTCCTGTCTCCTTCTGTCCTTGTGGAGAGGAGAAACACGACTCAGGACGACGTACAGGACTCCTCTGTCGACTTGTTTGTTTTTTATTTTGTTGGTTTTAATCCAAACTGGATTAATCACTCTGGTCAGACATCTTTAAAACCCAGAAGAAGAATCATAAACATCTCTTTTCATCCCTTTTTCATTTTGTTGCATGTTTTTAAAGTGGCATTTTTTAAATATTTCAGTTTTATCTGAATTGAATATATATGAGCAATATTTATATACATGTGCATCAGTGAAAACAGTGTTAACCAGCTTGTATCCACACAATGTTGACCGGTTTACAGGCAGATTGCACAGTTGAACTAATGCCACATCCTCCCAATCTGGTCTGACCTGTGGGATACCTCAGGGATCCATCCTAGGTCCTGTACTGTTTTCTGTTTACATGCTCCCATTAAGTTAGCAAGAAGCATAACCTCTCGTACCACTTTTATGCAGATGACACTCAGCTTTATCTACCCGTCAGACCAAATCATCTGTCAGATATCACCTCTCTTATACAATGCACCTTAAACGTCACCGAACAGGATCCCAACAACTTGGGTCAGCGTTCATCTGCTCCCAGCTTGATAACTGTAATTCTTTCTATACCAGGATTAACCAGTCGTCCTGTCCCGCCTGCAGCTGGTCCAAAACGTGAAGAGGGAGCGTATCAGTCCTGTCCTAGCCCCCATTCATTGGCTCCTGATATGCTTCAGAATCGACTTTTTAAGGTTGTGCTGTTTGTTTTAAAATCCCTGAATGGCTCGCCTCCCCTGTTCATAACCGACCTCCTTAGCCTTTTCACTTCATGTAGGCACCTTAGATAGTCCGACATGGGCCTCCTGGCGGTCCCTCACTCACAATGCATCACACCTTTGCAGTCAAAGCCTGTGAACGGTGGGACAGCCTCCCCCCCTTTCCATCAGGTGAGCCCCCTCTGTTGAATCTTTTAAGTCCCGCTCAAAGCGTATTTTCATATTAGCATTTGAGGTGTTCTTTATTGTTATTTCTTTATTCTTATAATTGTTGTAAGTTCATGTAGGCTTTAATGTTTCTTTAATACACTGTACAGCACTTTGGTCAGCTGCTGCTGAATTAAAATACTTATATAATCGTGTTTTTTTTTAAGGATGAAGCCGAGGAGAGGTGAACAATATGAAGCAAGGTCGTGGTCGTATTACCAGCATGAATTTAAAAGTACTTGCACCACTAACTACACCACTACACACACACACAGACACACACACACACACACACACACACACACACACACACACACACACACACACACACACACACACACACACACACACACACACACACACACACACACACACACACACACACACACACACGCTCAGATTTTTTTCATTTCCTGTCAGTTTTTTGTTGTTTCATGGCTGTCGAATCTCTTTTACTCTCCTAAAGTCTGAAGCTGACACACAAACACGTCTCACAACCACTTAGACTTTTCTTCCTTTTCAAACACACAGTCTCACACACACACACACACACACACACACACACACACACACACACACACACACACTGAGCAGCACCCACAGCAGCCTATAGATTTAAATATTTCATGGGCATGTCGGAGCAGCTGTATGTAGACGGGCTCCATTGACTTCAGACTGCTGATGGGATATTTATGTGTGAGCAGGGAGACGGCAGCTGTAACGTCAGCCGGCCTTTGAAGTCGTCTCTTCTCCTGACAGAAAGAAAAAAAAGCGGTAGCAACTCTTGAGGGATGTAGAGACCAGCAGGAGAAGTTCTACAGTCGCAGTCGGAGAGAAGACGGATGCATTAGCAGCCACAGAGTCGGCCTGTTAATTGATTGCTCTCCGCTGAGGCCCCTGATGTAGCTGTTATTGCAGTGGGATCTCTCACTGTTTCCCCCCGAGGTGATTTGGGGAGCGCAGACGTTGCTGAATCAGTGTTTGAGCCTGCTGTGGGCGGAGCTTCAGCTGCAGGTGGTGGAGAGCTCCGCCTGATGATTACATCACGTGTCTGACCTGACAAGAGCTCAAAGTGGCAACTAATAAATGATGTCTCTAAAACAAATCCCACATTATTCCCACGTAAATCTGTTGAGCCAGTTGACCTTCACAGAGACGCGACGTTCTTCAGTCGAGTCTCTGATGGCAAATGAGGGAAGATCCTTACAATATCATTGGCTGAGAGAGACTCAAGAGGACTTCCTGTTTGTAGGTTTAGCACACTACATTGGAGCTTACTCATCTGTCCCCTGAGATCTCTGGGCAGGTGGCTTGTCTGTCACATAGAAGAAGCTGATATAAATACATAATTGAAAGGGATTTCAGAGGAAGAGGAAGAGGAGGAGGAGGAGGAGGTGCTGGGGTAGAGCGGTTACAGGATGGTGACTGACCGTTCTCACTGATATTTGTATTGAAAGTAACAATCACATAATGTCTGAGATGATTCAGTGTGTTTCCCCTCCTGGGTGTACACATGTTTACGGTCCAGTGTTCACTCTTCACAGGGCCTTAAAGATTCCACATGTACCTTCCTTCCATTATCTGCAGACTTTTCTACAAGCTGCCTGAACTTCAGGCTCGCTGCAGCCAGAAACATTCGCTGCGTCTCGCTGGAGTCAGAGAGATCAGAGAGATCAGAGAGATCAGAGGGACTTCAAAGATATTTAAAAAGATAAAATCACATGTAGGAAGAGGGGGAAGTCTCACAGGGCTTTCTACAATCACACAGTACTCTCCAGAACTTCAACAAGAGAAAACAGATCTGTGTCCGCCTCATTCCTCCTCCTCCTCCTCTTCCTCTTCCTCTTCCTCCTCTCCTCTCCTCTCCTCTCCTCTCCTCTCCTTCGTCTTCCTCCTCTCCTCTCCTCTCCTCTCTCCTCTCCTCTCCTCTCCTCTCCTCCTCCTCCTCCTCCTCTTCCTCTTCCTCTTCCTCCTCTCCTCTCCTCTCCTCTCCTCTCTCCTCTCCTCTCCTCTCCTCTCCTCCTCCTCCTCCTCCTCTTCCTCTTCCTCTTCCTCCTCTCCTCTCCTCTCCTCTCCTCTCCTCTCCTCTCCTCTCCTCCTCCTCCTCCTCCTCTTCCTCTTCCTCTTCCTCCTCTCCTCTCCTCTCTCCTCTCCTCTCCTCTCCTCTCCTCCTCCTCCTCCTCCTCTTCCTCTTCCTCTTCCTCCTCTCCTCTCCTCTCCTCTCCTCTCCTTCTTCCCCTTCGTCTTCCTCCTCTCCTCTCCTCTCCTCTCTCCTCTCCTCTCCTCTCCTCTCCTCCTCCTCCTCCTCCTCTTCCTCTTCCTCTTCCTCCTCTCCTCTCCTCTCCTCTCTCCTCTCCTCTCCTCTCCTCTCCTCCTCCTCCTCCTCCTCTTCCTCTTCCTCTTCCTCCTCTCCTCTCCTCTCCTCTCCTCTCCTCTCCTCTCCGTTTCCGTTTCCGGTTTCCGGTTTCCGGTGAGTGTGAGTGTGAGTGTGAGTGACGGTGGTGGTGTTGCGAGTGGCGCGGAGATTGAATTGTTTGCTATCCTTTCTACTGTTTTCAAAGTGCACGATCAGGTCAGTTTGTTTTCATATTTGTATTGAGTGTTGTTGGCTGTGTAAGACAGATCGTTGGAGGGGTTGGAGGGAGGAATGGCGTCTGCTGAGACGCCACCTCCGACTCTCCGACAGGGAGTTCGGATAGTCCCTCCGAACGGTACTGTCACCGTGGAGGAGGTTCTGTTAGCTGCAGGTGAACAGGTAGGCCATGATAAACTCTTGTATGCATCCCGAATGAACAAGGCTGTGGTTGTTTTTCTGAAGAGTGAGCCTCTTGTGTATCAGCTGATTGAGAGTGGTGTGTTCATTAGGGATTTGTTTGTGCAGGTTTCCCCGTTGTCGGTTCCCTCTACGCGGATCACCGTATCCAGTGTTCCGCCGTTTATTTCTAACAACTTGTTAGAGAACGAACTCCGCAGGTTTGGGAAGTTTGCGAGTGGTTTCAAAACTGTGAGTCTAGGGTGTAAAGATCCCAAACTGAAACATGTTCAATCTTTGCGGCGTCAGGTGTTCATGTTTTTGGATTCGCCCACACAGACTCTGGAGGTTTCCTTTCGAGTGAAACACGGTGACGCTTCTTATATGGTGTATGCGAGCTCGGGACAACTGAAGTGTTTTGAGTGTGGTGATGTGGGACACAAACGTTTTGCGTGTCCGCACAGACAGCAGGAGGCGGCTAGTGCTGCCGCTGACGCGGGCAGCTCTGTTAGTGTGGCGCATGTGGCGGGGGCCGCGTCCGCGTCCGCGCTTGGGGCGGAGGCCGCGTCCGCGTCCGCGCTTGGGGCGGGGGCCGCGTCCGCGCTTGGGGCGGAGGCCGCGTCCGCGTCCGTGCCTGGGGCGGAGGCCGCGTCCGCGTCCGCGTCCGCGTCCGTGCCTGGGACGGGGGCCGCGTTCGTGCCCGTGCCTGGGGCGGGGGCCGCGTCCGCGTCCGCGCCTGCGCCTGCGGCAGAGGCCGCGTCCGCGCCTGCGCCTTGTGCTGAGGCCGTGGCTGAGGTAGAAGTGGCTTCGACCAGCTCTCAGGCTACAGAAAAATCACAGACTGTAGATAATGATAAAATTGAAGATTCCACAAGTTCTGCAGTTGTAGATGTTTCATTGAAGGAAGGTAAGACAGTGTGTTGTAGCCAGGCATCATGTGAAGGAGAGGACATGGATGAAGATTATGAGTCAGACAATGCATCCATTGCTGATTTGCCAAATAGTGGCTCTGGTCTTTATTCTTTAGAGTCAATCAATCAATTTATGGATGAAACGTACAACAAATCAGTAAAAATCAGTGACTACTTTAGTGATACTGAAAAGTTCATAAAGTCAGTCAGCATACTGAAAAGACAGGTTGGGTTTGACCTCCTGGACGCGAAAAAACGGTTCCGTCTTAAAAAGCACATCACCGCACTGAGGAAAGTTGGACGTAAGAGTGTGAAGAAGACAAAGAAATGATCATGCATCACAAGGTGTTTTTCTTCTTCTACTGCTCCCTGTTTGTGTCTACTTATCTGTTCTTTCTCTCTGATCTTTCTATGAGGAGTCTTAAGATAGGATCTCTTAACATTAATGGTGGGAGAGACAGACAGAAAAGGGGCCTTATCTCTGAGATCTCAACTCAGAAAAACATTGATATCTTGTTTTTACAAGAGACTCATACCACACCATCAGATGAGACAGATTGGGGTTTATGGTGGGAGGGCTCTAACTACCTTAGCCATGGCACCAACCTTAGTGCAGGAGTAGCCATTTTGTTTAGAGCATCTGCAAATGTAAAGATCGTCTCTTGTGCTGAAATTGTAAAGGGAAGGCTTTTAATTGTAAGAGCAGAAATAGAGGACACTGTTTTCTGCTTCACTAATATTTATGCTCCAAATAATGGAGCTGAAAGGGTAGCTTTCTATACCCGCCTCCAAAAGGAGTTACTGATCTATAATCAGGATCAGATCATTCTTGGTGGTGATTTTAACTGCACACTTGATTTCACCGTGGATAGAATAGGAGAGGAGCCACATCCACATTCATCCCAGACTTTAAACACTGTCATCTCTCACCTGGATTTGTTGGACACATTTAGAGTGAAACATCCACAATCCAGACAGTATACATGGGTCAGGGTTAACAGTAACAGGGTGTGTGCAGCTAGACTGGACAGGGTTTACATCTCCAGAACTCTCAACCCCAGATTAATTCATTGTAATATTCTGCCTGTCGGCTTCACTGATCACCATTTTGTTAGTGTGGATCTGATTATTTCACCAGGTGAAAGGGCTAAGTCCTTCTGGCATTTTAATAACAAGCTTCTACTGGACAATGTTTTCTGTAAAAACTTTGGGTGTTTTTGGGATCAGTGGCAATTAAGAAAAGTTGAGTTTGATTCTTTGAAGCTTTGGTGGGAGGTTGGTAAAGCTCAGATTCGTGTTTTTTGTCAGCAGTACACGTCACACTCTTCTGCTAGATTAAAAACAGTCATTAAAAATCTTGAGGACAACATTAAGAACCTTGAGGAGGGGTTAAATGGGAGTGTGGATCCCACCGCTGGTACCCTGCTGAAGGAGAAACGTATGGAGTTGAGCTCTTTCCTGCAGGAGAGGGTGAAGGGAGCTCTTGTGCGGAGTCGTTTCCTTCAACTCAAAGACATGGATGCCCCAACGTCTTTCTTTTTCAATCTTGAGAGATCTGTGGCTCAAAAAAAGCTGCTGACTTGTCTGAAACTGCCAGGAGGTCGAATAACAGCTGATCCAAAGGAAATGAGCAGTCACGCCATGCAGTTCTATGAGGATCTGTTTGGAGCAGAGAGTTGCAGCCAGGAGTGTCGCAGGGAGCTCCTGGAGGGTCTCCCTCAGCTCAGTGTGGAGGAGAGGTCTCTTCTGGAAGGGGAGCTGTCTCTGGAGGAGCTCACTGCTGCTGTCACTCAGATGGCAACAGGAAGAGCACCTGGAATAGATGGGTTGTCCACAGACTTTTTTAAGAGGTTCTGGAATATCCTTGGGTCTGACCTGCATAGTGTTTTAATGGAGTGTTGCAGGACCGGGTCTCTTCCTGGTTCTTGTAAGAGAGCAGTTCTTTCCTTGCTCCCCAAGAAAGGTGACCTGGCATTGTTAAAAAACTGGAGGCCGGTTGCTTTGCTTTGTGCGGACTACAAGATCCTCTCCAGAGCTTTATCGAACAGACTAAAGGACGTTCTGGGAAGTGTGGTCCATAAAGACCAGAGTTACTGTGTTCCAGACCGGACAATCATGGATAATGTTTTTCTTATCAGAGATGTCATTGATGTGTGTAAAATCTATAATCTAAATGTTGGCATTGTGTCTCTGGATCAAGAGAAGGCGTTTGACAGGGTGGATCACTCGTATTTGTTTTCTGCACTGAGGTCTTTTGGTTTTGGGGATGGTTTTGTGTCATTAGTTGGTTTGTTGTATCAGGATGCACAGTGTTTGGTGAAGATGGGGGCGGGGTTGAGTCGGCCAATCCCTGTACGGCGAGGGATCAGACAAGGTTGTCCCATCTCCGGCCAGCTGTACAGCTTGGCTATTGAGCCCTTGCTGTGCAGGTTGAGGGACCGGCTCAGCGGGCTTTCTTTGCCCACGGCCGGTAGCATTGAATGTCCCCCTACAATTTCTGCCTATGCTGATGATGTAAACATCTTCATCTCCAATCAGGGGGACGTTCGGTGTCTGCGGGACACCCTGTCCCTGTATGAAAGGGCAACAGCTGCACGGGTGAACTGGGAAAAAAGTGGTGCCTTATTGGTGGGAGAGTGGAGGGACCAGGCAGTGCCCAGTCTGCCAGGTGGACTTGAGTGGGGGAGGGAGGGGTTGAAGGTGTTGGGGGTTTATTTGGGTACCGAGGGCTTTAAAAGTAAAAACTGGGAGGGAGTTAGGGAGAAAGTGTGCGCTCGGTTGTCTAAATGGAAATGGTTGCTACCCCAGTTGTCGTATAGGGGAAGAGTTCTGGTGGTCAATAACTTGGTTGCCTCGACTCTCTGGCACAGACTTGTGGCTTTGACACCTCCAAGAGGGCTGGTGGAGGACATTCAAAGGGCCATCCTGGACTTCTTCTGGTCAGGCAAACACTGGGTCCAGGCGGCAGTCCTCTACCTGCCGGTGGCTGAAGGGGGACATGGACTTATAGACATTCAGTCAAAAATTGCCTCATTCAGACTCCAGACTGCACAGAGACTCCTTTTCACTTGTGGTCCCAGCTGGATGGACATCGCTCGACTGCTGCTGAGGAGAGCTGGACGGCTGGGGTACACTAAGCAGCTCTTTCTGTTAAAGCTTGAGGAGGTGGATCTCACTGGATTAACATCCTTTTATATGTCTGTAATGCAGGCATGGAAAATGTACACATTCAAAAGGGAAAAAACTGAGAGTCTGGGAATGTGGATCTTTGAGGAACCGTTATTTTTTAATGATTTCATAAGGACTCCAACTTTGCAGTCAGCCAGTCTCCGGGCCAGTTTCAGAGAGGCAGGCTGCACAAAACTGGGTCACCTGGTAAGACTGACCCTGGACGCCCTCAAAGAAAGGACCAATATCACCTCCAGCCGGGTGGTTGAAAGAGTGGTGGAGGAAGTCTTTGCTGCACTTCCAGTAAAACTTGTGACATTTCTAAACATTGAGAATCTGTGTGAGCAGTGGAGTGAAGAGGGCGAATACAGCTTCCCATCTTTGTCTGTTACCCCAGATGTCGGGGAGTGGCAGGAAAGAGGAGGTGGACTGCTGTCCTTTAGTACTCCTGTTCTGGGAAAGTTCCAGGATGCAGGGAAAAAGGCACTCTATCAGTCCTGTGTTAAGGTCCTACATCTTCGTGGTCTGTCGGGAGTGAAAGAGTCGAGGTGGATCGAGTTTTTTGGCCCGGAGGTTTCCCCGAAAGGCAGCTGGCGGTCCCTGTACAAGCTGCCTGTTGAGAAGAGAACAGCAGATCTCCAGTGGAGAGTTGTGCATGGGGGTATAGCCACGAACAGATAAAGAGCGCACATTGATCCAGGGGTGGGAGAGGAGTGTTTGTTTTGTTCACTAACTGAAACTTTGTCTCATCTGTTTGTTGAGTGTCCCAGGCTCTCACTCTTGTTTGTCCTTATGAAAAGCTTGTTTGAAGCTCTCGGGGAGGATTTTATTTTTTATTTATTTATTTATTTCCTTCTCTTGATCTGAGTGATGATGTGACAGTGTTATAATTTTCTCCAGGTAGTGGTAAAATAAAAGGTATTTTGAAAACCAAACCTCTCCTCTCCTTCTTCCCCTTCGTCTTCCTCCTCTCCTCTCCTCTCCTCTCTCCTCTCCTCCTCCTCCTCCTCCTCTTCCTCTTCCTCTTCCTCCTCTCCTCTCCTCTCTCCTCCTCTCCTCTCCGTTTCCGTTTCCGTTTCCGTTTCCGGTTTCCGGTTTCCGGTGAGTGTGAGTGTGAGTGTGAGTGACGGTGGTGGTGTTGCGAGTGGCACGGAGATTGAATTGTTTGCTATCCTTTCTACTGTTTTCAAAGTGCACGATCAGGTCAGTTTGTTTTCATATTTGTATTGAGTGTTGTTGGCTGTGTAAGACAGATCGTTGGAGGGGTTGGAGGGAGGAATGGCGTCTGCTGAGACGCCACCTCCGACTCTCCGACAGGGAGTTCGGATAGTCCCTCCGAACGGTACTGTCACCGTGGAGGAGGTTCTGTTAGCTGCAGGTGAACAGGTAGGCCATGAGAAACTCTTGTATGCATCCCGAATGAACAAGGCTGTGGTTGTTTTTCTGAAGAGTGAGCCTCTTGTGTATCAGCTGATTGAGAGTGGTGTGTTCATTAGGGATTTGTTTGTGCAGGTTTCCCCGTTGTCGGTTCCCTCTACGCGGATCACCGTATCCGGTGTTCCGCCGTTTATTTCTAACAACTTGTTAGAGAACGAACTCCGCAGGTTTGGGAAGTTTGCGAGTGGTTTCAAAACTGTGAGTCTAGGGTGTAAAGATCCCAAACTGAAACATGTTCAATCTTTGCGGCGTCAGGTGTTCATGTTTTTGGATTCGCCCACACAGACTCTAGAGGTTTCCTTTAGAGTGAAACACGGTGACGCTTCTTATATGGTGTATGCGAGCTCGGGACAACTGAAGTGTTTTGAGTGTGGTGATGTGGGACACAAACGTTTTGCGTGTCCGCACAGACAGCAGGAGGCGGCTAGTGCTGCCGCTGACGCGGGCAGCTCTGTTAGTGTGGCGCATGTGGCGGGGGCCGCGTCCGCGTCCGCGCTTGGGGCGGAGGCCGCGTCCGCTTCCGCGCTTGGGGCGGAGGCCGCGTCCGCGCCCGTGCCTGGGGCGGGGGCCGCGTCCGCGTCCGCGTCCGTGCCTGGGACGGGGGCCGCGTTCGTGCCCGTGCCTGGGGCGGGGGACGCGTCCGCGTCCGCGCCTGGGGCGGAGTCCGCGTCCGTGCCTGCGGCAGAGGCCGCGTCCGCGCCTGCGCCTTGTGCTGAGGCCGTGGCTGATGTAGAAGTGGCTTCGACCAGCTCTCAGGTTACAGAAAAATCACAGACTGTAGATAATGATAAAATTGAAGATTCCACAAGTTCTGCAGTTGTAGATGTTTCATTGAAGGAAGGTAAGACAGTGTGTTGTAGCCAGGCATCATGTGAAGGAGAGGACATGGATGAAGATTATGAGTCAGACAATGCATCCATTGCTGATTTGCCAAATAGTGGCTCTGGTCTTTATTCTTTAGAGTCAATCAATCAATTTATGGATGAAACGTACAACAAATCAGTAAAAATCAGTGACTACTTTAGTGATACTGAAAAGTTCATAAAGTCAGTCAGCATACTGAAAAGACAGGTTGGGTTTGACCTCCTGGACGCGAAAAAACGGTTCCGTCTTAAAAAGCACATCACCGCACTGAGGAAAGTTGGACGTAAGAGTGTGAAGAAGACAAAGAAATGATCATGCATCACAAGGTGTTTTTCTTCTTCTACTGCTCCCTGTTTGTGTCTACTTGTCTGTTCTTTCTCTCTGATCTTTCTATGAGGAGTCTTAAGATAGGATCTCTTAACATTAATGGTGGGAGGGACAGACAGAAAAGGGGCCTTATCTCTGAGATCTCAACTCAGAAAAACATTGATATCTTGTTTTTACAAGAGACTCATACCACACCATCAGATGAGACAGATTGGGGTTTATGGTGGGAGGGCTCTAACTACCTTAGCCATGGCACCAACCTTAGTGCAGGAGTAGCCATTTTGTTTAGAGCATCTGCAAATGTAAAGATCGTCTCTTGTGCTGAAATTGTAAAGGGAAGGCTTTTAATTGTAAGAGCAGAAATAGAGGACACTGTTTTCTGCTTCACTAATATTTATGCTCCAAATAATGGAGCTGAAAGGGTAGCTTTCTATACCCGCCTCCAAAAGGAGTTAGTGATCTATAATCAGGATCAGATCATTCTTGGTGGTGATTTTAACTGCACACTTGATTTCACCGTGGATAGAATAGGAGAGGAGCCACATCCACATTCATCCCAGACTTTAAACACTGTCATCTCTCACCTGGATTTGTTGGACACATTTAGAGTGAAACATCCACAATCCAGACAGTATACATGGGTCAGGGCTAACAGTAACAGGGTGTGTGCAGCTAGACTGGACAGGGTTTACATCTCCAGAACTCTCAACCCCAGATTAATTCATTGTAATATTCTGCCTGTCGGCTTCACTGATCACCATTTTGTTAGTGTGGAGCTGATTATTTCACCAGGTGAAAGGGCTAAGTCCTTCTGGCATTTTAATAACAAGCTTCTACTGGACAATGTTTTCTGTAAAAACTTTGGGTGTTTTTGGGATCAGTGGCAATTAAGAAAAGTTGAGTTTGATTCTTTGAAGCTTTGGTGGGAGGTTGGTAAAGCTCAGATTCGTGTTTTTTGTCAGCAGTACACGTCACACTCTTCTGCTAGATTAAAAACAGTCATTAAAAATCTTGAGGACAACATTAAGAACCTTGAGGAGGGGTTAAATGGGAGTGTGGATCCCACCACTGGTACCCTGCTGAAGGAGAAACGTATGGAGTTGAGCTCTTTCCTGCAGGAGAGGGTGAAGGGAGCTCTTGTGCGGAGTCGTTTCCTTCAACTCAAAGACATGGATGCCCCAACGTCTTTCTTTTTCAATCTTGAGAGATCTGTGGCTCAAAAAAAGCTGCTGACTTGTCTGAAACTGCCAGGAGGTCGAATAACAGCTGATCCAAAGGAAATGAGCAGTCACGCCATGCAGTTCTATGAGGATCTGTTTGGAGCAGAGAGTTGCAGCCAGGAGTGTCGCAGGGAGCTCCTGGAGGGTCTCCCTCAGCTCAGTGTGGAGGAGAGGTCTCTTCTGGAAGGGGAGCTGTCTCTGGAGGAGCTCACTGCTGCTGTCACTCAGATGGCAACAGGAAGAGCACCTGGAATAGATGGGTTGTCCACAGACTTTTTTAAGAGGTTCTGGAATATTCTTGGGTCTGACCTGCATAGTGTTTTAATGGAGTGTTGCAGGACCGGGTCTCTTCCTGGTTCTTGTAAGAGAGCAGTTCTTTCCTTGCTCCCCAAGAAAGGTGACCTGGCATTGTTAAAAAACTGGAGGCCGGTTGCTTTGCTTTGTGCGGACTACAAGATCCTCTCCAGAGCTTTATCGAACAGACTAAAGGACGTTCTGGGAAGTGTGGTCCATAAAGACCAGAGTTACTGTGTTCCAGACCGGACAATCATGGATAATGTTTTTCTTATCAGAGATGTCATTGATGTGTGTAAAATCTATAATCTAAATGTTGGCATTGTGTCTCTGGATCAAGAGAAGGCGTTTGACAGGGTGGATCACTCGTATTTGTTTTCTGCACTGAGGTCTTTTGGTTTTGGGGATGGTTTTGTGTCATTAGTTGGTTTGTTGTATCAGGATGCACAATGTTTGGTGAAGATGGGGGCGGGGTTGAGTCGGCCAATCCCTGTACGGCGAGGGATCAGACAAGGTTGTCCCATCTCCGGCCAGCTGTACAGCTTGGCTATTGAGCCCTTGCTGTGCAGGTTGAGGGACCGGCTCAGCGGGCTTTCTTTGCCCGCGGCCTGTAGCATTGAATGTCCCCCTACAATTTCTGCCTATGCTGATGATGTAAACATCTTCATCTCCAATCAGGGGGACGTTCGGTGTCTGCGGGACACCCTGTCCCTGTATGAAAGGGCAACAGCTGCACGGGTGAACTGGGCAAAAAGTGGTGCCTTACTGGTGGGAGAGTGGAGGGACCAGGCAGTGCCCAGTCTGCCGGGTGGACTTGAGTGGGGGAGGGAGGGGTTGAAGGTGTTGGGGGTTTATTTGGGTACCGAGGGCTTTAAAAGTAAAAACTGGGAGGGAGTTAGGGAGAAAGTGTGCGCTCGGTTGTCTAAATGGAAATGGTTGCTACCCCAGTTGTCGTATAGGGGAAGAGTTCTGGTGGTCAATAACTTGGTTGCCTCGACTCTCTGGCACAGACTTGTGGCTTTGACACCTCCAAGAGGGCTGGTGGAGGACATTCAAAGGGCCATCCTGGACTTCTTCTGGTCAGGCAAACACTGGGTCCAGGCGGCAGTCCTCTACCTGCCGGTGGCTGAAGGGGGACATGGACTTATAGACATTCAGTCAAAAATTGCCTCATTCAGACTCCAGACTGCACAGAGACTCCTTTTCACTTGTGGTCCCAGCTGGATGGACATCGCTCGACTGCTGCTGAGGAGAGCTGGACGGCTGGGGTACACTAAGCAGCTCTTTCTGTTAAAGCTTGAGGAGGTGGATCTCACTGGATTAACATCCTTTTATATGTCTGTAATGCAGGCATGGAAAATGTACACATTCAAAAGGGAAAAAACTGAGAGTCTGGGAATGTGGATCTTTGAGGAACCGTTATTTTTTAATGATTTCATAAGGACTCCAACTTTGCAGTCAGCCAGTCTCCGGGCCAGTTTCAGAGAGGCAGGCTGCACAAAACTGGGTCACCTGGTAAGACTGACCCTGGACGCCCTCAAAGAAAGGACCAATATCACCTCCAGCCGGGTGGTGGAAAGAGTGGTGGAGGAAGTCTTTGCTGCACTTCCAGTAAAACTTGTGACATTTCTAAACATTGAGAATCTGTGTGAGCAGTGGAGTGAAGAGGGCGAATACAGCTTCCCATCTTTGTCTGTTACCCCAGATGTCGGGGAGTGGCAGGAAAGAGGAGGTGGACTGCTGTCCTTTAGTACTCCTGTTCTGGGAAAGTTCCAGGATGCAGGGAAAAAGGCACTCTATCAGTCCTGTGTTAAGGTCCTACATCTTCGTGGTCTGTCGGGAGTGAAAGAGTCGAGGTGGATCGAGTTTTTTGGCCCGGAGGTTTCCCCGAAAGGCAGCTGGCGGTCCCTGTACAAGCTGCCTGTTGAGAAGAGAACAGCAGATCTCCAGTGGAGAGTTGTGCATGGGGTTATAGCCACGAACAGATACAGAGCGCACATTGATCCAGGGGTGGGAGAGGAGTGTTTGTTTTGTTCACTAACTGAGACTTTGTCTCATCTGTTTGTTGAGTGTCCCAGGCTCTCACTCTTGTTTGTCCTTATGAAAAGCTTGTTTGAAGCTCTCGGGGAGGATTTCTCTTATGCATTGTTTGTTTTTGGGCCAAAGTATTCTGCAAAGAAAAAGACTGTACATACACTGATGAACTTTTTATCTGGCTCGGCTAAGTTGGCCATTTGGCTTACACGCAAGAACCGAGCTCAGGGTACTGGCTGTGTGGAACCGGTGCTGGTTCTGGAGGGACTTTTGAAGGCCAGACTGAAGGTAGAATTTGCCTATTATCAAATGATGGACAATGTGCAAGACTTTAATAGTGTATGGGCTGTGGAAGAAGCTTTGTGCTCTGTGGGTGGGGATGGAGAGCTGATTATTCATTTTTGATGCAGTAAATGTTGTTTTTGTTGATGTTGTGATTTTTGTTGCACTTGTTTTGTTTTATGTTTTATTTTTTTTTTATTTATTTATTTCCTTCTCTTGATCTGAGTGATGATGTGACAGTGTTATAATTTTCTCCAGGTAGTGGTAAAATAAAAGGTATTTTGAAAACCAAAACCTCTCCTCTCCTCTCCTCTCCTTCTTCCCCTTCGTCTTCCTCCTCTCCTCTCCTCTCCTCTCTCCTCTCCTCTCCTCTCCTCTCCTCTCCTCTCCTCTCCTCCTCCTCCTCCTCCTCTTCCTCTTCCTCTTCCTCCTTTCCTCTCCTCTCCTCTCCTCTCCTCTCCTCTCCTTCTTCCCCTTCGTCTTCCTCCTCTCCTCTCCTCTCCTCTCTCCTCTCCTCCTCCTCCTCCTCCTCCTCCTCCTCCTCCTCCTCTTCCTCTTCCTCTTCCTCCTCTCCTCTCCTCTCTCCTCCTCTCCTCTCCGTTTCCGTTTCCGTTTCCGTTTCCGGTTTCCGGTTTCCGGTGAGTGTGAGTGTGAGTGTGAGTGACGGTGGTGGTGTTGCGAGTGGCGCGGAGATTGAATTGTTTGCTATCCTTTCTACTGTTTTCAAAGTGCATGATCAGGTCAGTTTGTTTTCATATTTGTATTGAGTGTTGTTGGCTGTGTAAGACAGATCGTTGGAGGGGTTGGAGGGAGGAATGGCGTCTGCTGAGACGCCACCTCCGACTCTCCGACAGGGAGTTCGGATAGTCCCTCCGAACGGTACTGTCACCGTGGAGGAGGTTCTGTTAGCTGCAGGTGAACAGGTAGGCCATGATAAACTCTTGTATGCATCCCGAATGAACAAGGCTGTGGTTGTTTTTCTGAAGAGTGAGCCTCTTGTGTATCAGCTGATTGAGAGTGGTGTGTTCATTAGGGATTTGTTTGTGCAGGTTTCCCCGTTGTCAGTTCCCTCTACGCGGATCACCGTATCCGGTGTTCCGCCGTTTATTTCTAACAACTTGTTAGAGAACGAACTCCGCAGGTTTGGGAAGTTTGCGAGTGGTTTCAAAACTGTGAGTCTAGGGTGTAAAGATCCCAAACTGAAACATGTTCAATCTTTGCGGCGTCAGGTGTTCATGTTTTTGGATTCGCCCACACAGACTCTGGAGGTTTCCTTTAGAGTGAAACACGGTGACGCTTCTTATATGGTGTATGCGAGCTCGGGACAACTGAAGTGTTTTGAGTGTGGTGATGTGGGACACAAACGTTTTGCGTGTCCGCACAGACAGCAGGAGGCGGCTAGTGCTGCCGCTGACGCGGGCAGCTCTGTTAGTGTGGCGCATGTGGCGGGGGCCGCGTCCGCGTCCGCGCTTGGGGCGGAGGCCGCGTCCGCGCCCGTGCCTGGGGCGGAGGCCGCGTCCGCGTCCGTGCCTGGGACGGGGGCCGCGTTCGTGCCCGTGCCTGGGGCGGGGGCCGCGTCCGCGTCTGCGCCTGGGGCGGAGGCCGCGTCCGCGTCCGTGCCTGCGGCGGAGGCCGCGTCCGCGCCTGCGCCTGCGGCAGAGGCCGCGTCCGCGCCTGCGCCTTGTGCTGAGGCCGTGGCTGAGGTAGAAGTGGCTTCGACCAGCTCTCAGGCTACAGAAAAATCACAGACTGTAGATAATGATAAAACTGAAGATTCCACAAGTTCTGCAGTTGTAGATGTTTCATTGAAGGAAGGTAAGACAGTGTGTTGTAGCCAGGCATCATGTGAAGGAGAGGACATGGATGAAGATTATGAGTCAGACAATGCATCCATTGCTGATTTGCCAAATAGTGGCTCTGGTCTTTATTCTTTAGAGTCAATCAATCAATTTATGGATGAAACGTACAACAAATCAGTAAAAATAAGTGACTACTTTAGTGATACTGAAAAGTTCATAAAGTCAGTCAGCATACTGAAAAGACAGGTTGGGTTTGACCTCCTGGACGCAAAAAAATGGTTCCGTCTTAAAAAGCACATCACCGCACTGAGGAAAGTTGGACGTAAGAGTGTGAAGAAGACAAAGAAATGATCATGCATCACAAGGTGTTTTTCTTCTTCTACTGCTCCCTGTTTGTGTCTACTTGTCTGTTCTTTCTCTCTGATCTTTCTATGAGGAGTCTTAAGATAGGATCTCTTAACATTAATGGTGGGAGAGACAGACAGAAAAGGGGCCTTATCTCTGAGATCTCAACTCAGAAAAACATTGATATCTTGTTTTTACAAGAGACTCATACCACACCATCAGATGAGACAGATTGGGGTTTATGGTGGGAGGGCTCTAACTACCTTAGCCATGGCACCAACCTTAGTGCAGGAGTAGCCATTTTGTTTAGAGCATCTGCAAATGTAAAGATCGTCTCTTGTGCTGAAATTGTAAAGGGAAGGCTTTTAATTGTAAGAGCAGAAATAGAGGACACTGTTTTCTGCTTCACTAATATTTATGCTCCAAATAATGGAGCTGAAAGGGCAGCTTTTTATACCCGCCTCCAAAAGGAGTTACTGATCTATAATCAGGATCAGATCATTCTTGGTGGTGATTTTAACTGCACACTTGATTTCACCGTGGATAGAATAGGAGAGGAGCCACATCCACATAGTCATCCCAGACTTTAAACACTGTCATCTCTCACCTGGATTTGTTGGACACATTTAGAGTGAAACATCCACAATCCAGACAGTATACATGGGTCAGGGTTAACAGTAACAGGGTGTGTGCAGCTAGACTGGACAGGGTTTACATCTCCAGAACTCTCAACCCCAGATTAATTCATTGTAATATTCTGCCTGTCGGCTTCACTGATCACCATTTTGTTAGTGTGGAGCTGATTATTTCACCAGGTGAAAGGGCTAAGTCCTTCTGGCATTTTAATAACAAGCTTCTACTGGACAATGTTTTCTGTAAAAACTTTGGGTGTTTTTGGGATCAGTGGCAATTAAGAAAAGTTGAGTTTGATTCTTTGAAGCTTTGGTGGGAGGTTGGTAAAGCTCAGATTCGTGTTTTTTGTCAGCAGTACACGTCACACTCTTCTGCTAGATTAAAAACAGTCATTAAAAATCTTGAGGACAACATTAAGAACCTTGAGGAGGGGTTAAATGGGAGTGTGGATCCCACCACTGGTACCCTGCTGAAGGAGAAACGTATGGAGTTGAGCTCTTTCCTGCAGGAGAGGGTGAAGGGAGCTCTTGTGCGGAGTCGTTTCCTTCAACTCAAAGACATGGATGCCCCAACGTCTTTCTTTTTCAATCTTGAGAGATCTGTGGCTCAAAAAAAGCTGCTGACTTGTCTGAAACTGCCAGGAGGTCGAATAACAGCTGATCCAAAGGAAATGAGCAGTCACGCCATGCAGGTCTATGAGGATCTGTTTGGAGCAGAGAGTTGCAGCCAGGAGTGTCGCAGGGAGCTCCTGGAGGGTCTCCCTCAGCTCAGTGTGGAGGAGAGGTCTCTTCTGGAAGGGGAGCTGTCTCTGGAGGAGCTCACTGCTGCTGTCACTCAGATGGCAACAGGAAGAGCACCTGGAATAGATGGGTTGTCCACAGACTTTTTTAAGAGGTTCTGGAATATTCTTGGGTCTGACCTGCATAGTGTTTTAATGGAGTGTTGCAGGACCGGGTCTCTTCCTGGTTCTTGTAAGAGAGCAGTTCTTTCCTTGCTCCCCAAGAAAGGTGACCTGGCATTGTTAAAAAACTGGAGGCCGGTTGCTTTGCTTTGTGCGGACTACAAGATCCTCTCCAGAGCTTTATCGAACAGACTAAAGGACGTTCTGGGAAGTGTGGTCCATAAAGACCAGAGTTACTGTATTCCAGACCGGACAATCATGGATAATGTTTTTCTTATCAGAGATGTCATTGATGTGTGTAAAATCTATAATCTAAATGTTGGCATTGTGTCTCTGGATCAAGAGAAGGCGTTTGACAGGGTGGATCACTCGTATTTGTTTTCTGCACTGAGGTCTTTTGGTTTTGGGGATGGTTTTGTGTCATTAGTTGGTTTGTTGTATCAGGATGCACAGTGTTTGGTGAAGATGGGGGCGGGGTTGAGTCGGCCAATCCCTGTACGGCGAGGGATCAGACAAGGTTGTCCCATCTCCGGCCAGCTGTACAGCTTGGCTATTGAGCCCTTGCTGTGCAGGTTGAGGGACCGGCTCAGCGGGCTTTCTTTGCCCGCGGCCTGTAGCATTGAATGTCCCCCTACAATTTCTGCCTATGCTGATGATGTAAACATCTTCATCTCCAATCAGGGGGACGTTCGGTGTCTGCGGGACACCCTGTCCCTGTATGAAAGGGCAACAGCTGCACGGGTGAACTGGGCAAAAAGTGGTGCCTTACTGGTGGGAGAGTGGAGGGACCAGGCAGTGCCCAGTCTGCCGGGTGGACTTGAGTGGGGGAGGGAGGGGTTGAAGGTGTTGGGGGTTTATTTGGGTACCGAGGGCTTTAAAAGTAAAAACTGGGAGGGAGTTAGGGAGAAAGTGTGCGCTCGGTTGTCTAAATGGAAATGGTTGCTACCCCAGTTGTCGTATAGGGGAAGAGTTCTGGTGGTCAATAACTTGGTTGCCTCGACTCTCTGGCACAGACTTGTGGCTTTGACACCTCCAAGAGGGCTGGTGGAGGACATTCAAAGGGCCATCCTGGACTTCTTCTGGTCAGGCAAACACTGGGTTCAGGCGGCAGTCCTCTACCTGCCGGTGGCTGAAGGGGGACATGGACTTATAGACATTCAGTCAAAAATTGCCTCATTCAGACTCCAGACTGCACAGAGACTCCTTTTCACTTGTGGTCCCAGCTGGATGGACATTGCTCGACTGCTGCTGAGGAGAGCTGGACGGCTGGGGTACACTAAGCAGCTCTTTCTGTTAAAGCTTGAGGAGGTGGATCTCACTGGATTAACATCCTTTTATATGTCTGTAATGCAGGCATGGAAAATGTACACATTCAAAAGGGAAAAAACTGAGAGTCTGGGAATGTGGATCTTTGAGGAACCGTTATTTTTTAATGATTTCATAAGGACTCCAACTTTGCAGTCAGCCAGTCTCCGGGCCAGTTTCAGAGAGGCAGGCTGCACAAAACTGGGTCACCTGGTAAGACTGACCCTGGACGCCCTCAAAGAAAGGACCAATATCACCTCCAGCCGGGTGGTGGAAAGAGTGGTGGAGGAAGTCTTTGCTGCACTTCCAGTAAAACTTGTGACATTTCTAAACATTGAGAATCTGTGTGAGCAGTGGAGTGAAGAGGGCGAATACAGCTTCCCATCTTTGTCTGTTACCCCAGATGTCGGGGAGTGGCAGGAAAGAGGAGGTGGACTGCTGTCCTTTAGTACTCCTGTTCTGGGAAAGTTCCAGGATGCAGGGAAAAAGGCACTCTATCAGTCCTGTGTTAAGGTCCTACATCTTCGTGGTCTGTCGGGAGTGAAAGAGTCGAGGTGGATCGAGTTTTTTGGCCCGGAGGTTTCCCCGAAAGGCAGCTGGCGGTCCCTGTACAAGCTGCCTGTTGAGAAGAGAACAGCAGATCTCCAGTGGAGAGTTGTGCATGGGGTTATAGCCACGAACAGATACAGAGCGCACATTGATCCAGGGGTGGGAGAGGAGTGTTTGTTTTGTTCACTAACTGAGACTTTGTCTCATCTGTTTGTTGAGTGTCCCAGGCTCTCACTCTTGTTTGTCCTTATGAAAAGCTTGTTTGAAGCTCTCGGGGAGGATTTCTCTTATGCATTGTTTGTTTTTGGGCCAAAGTATTCTGCAAAGAAAAAGACTGTACATACACTGATGAACTTTTTATCTGGCTCGGCTAAGTTGGCCATTTGGCTTACACGCAAGAACCGAGCTCAGGGTACTGGCTGTGTGGAACCGGTGCTGGTTCTGGAGGGAGTTTTGAAGGCCAGACTGAAGGTAGAATTTGCCTATTATCAAATGATGGACAATGTGCAAGACTTTAATAGTGTATGGGCTGTGGAAGAAGCTTTGTGCTCTGTGGGTGGGGATGGAGAGCTGATTATTCATTTTTGATGCAGTAAATGTTGTTTTTGTTGATGTTGTGATTTTTGTTGCACTTGTTTTGTTTTATGTTTTATTTTTTATTTATTTATTTATTTCCTTCTCTTGATCTGAGTGATGATGTGACAGTGTTATAATTTTCTCCAGGTAGTGGTAAAATAAAAGGTATTTTGAAAACCAAAACCTCTCCTTCTTCCCCTTCGTCTTCCTCCTCTCCTCTCCTCTCCTCTCTCCTCTCCTCTCCTCTCCTCTCCTCTCCTCTCCTCTCCTCTCCTCTCCTCTCCGTTTCCGTTTCCGGTGAATGTGAGTGTGAGTGACGGTGGTGGTGTTGCGAGTGGCGCGGAGATTGAATTGTTTGCTATCCTTTCTACTGTTTTCAAAGTGCATGATCAGGTAAGATTGTTTTCATATTTATATTGAGTGTTGTTGGCTGTGTAAGACAGATCATTGGAGGGGTTGGAGGGAGGAATGGCGTCTGCTGAGACGCCACCTCCGACTCTCCGACAGGGAGTTCGGATAGTCCCTCCGAACGGTACTGTCACCGTGGAGGAGGTTCTGTTAGCTGCAGGTGAACAGGTAGGCCATGATAAACTTTTGTATGCATCCCGAATGAACAAGGCTGTGGTTGTTTTTCTGAAGAGTCAGCCTCTTGTGTATCAGCTGATTGAGAGTGGTGTGTTCATTAGGGATTTGTTTGTGCAGGTTTCCCCGTTGTCGGTTCCCTCTACGCGGATCACCGTATCCGGTGTTCCGCCGTTTATTTCTAACGACTTGTTAGAGAACAAACTCCACAGGTTTGGGAAGTTTGCGAGTGGTTTCAAAACTGTGAGTCTAGGGTGTAAAGATCCCAAACTGAAACATGTCCAATCTTTGCGGCGTCAGGTGTTCATGTTCTTGGAGTCGCCCACACAGACTCTGGAGGTTTCCTTTAGAGTGAAACACGGTGACGCTTCTTATATGGTGTATGCGAGCTCGGGACAACTGAAGTGTTTTGAGTGTGGTGATGTGGGACACAAACGTTTTGCGTGTCCGCACAGACAGCAGGAGGCGGCTAGTGCTGCCGCTGACGCGGGGAGCTCTGTTAGTGTGGCGCATGTGGCGGAGGCCGCGTCCGTGCCTGGGGCGGGGGCCGCGTCCGCGCCTGGGGCGGAGGCGGAGGCCGCGTCCGCGTCCGCGCCTGGGGCGGAGGCCGCGTCCGCGCCCGCGCCTGGGGCGGAGTCCGCGTCCGCGCCCGCGCCTGGGGCGGAGTCCGCGTCCGCGCCCGCGCCTGGGGCGGAGGCCGCGTCCGCGCCCGCGCCTCGTGCTGAGGCCATGGCTGAGGTAGAAGTGGCTTCGACCAGCTCTCAGGCTACAGAAAAATCACAGACTGTAGATAATGATAAAACTGAAGATTCCACAAGTTCTGCAGTTGTAGATGTTTCATTGAAGGAAGGTAAGACAGTGTGTTGTAGCCAGGCATCATGTGAAGGAGAGGACATGGATGAAGATTATGAGTCAGACAATGCATCCATTGCTGATTTGCCAAATAGTGGCTCTGGTCTTTATTCTTTAGAGTCAATCAATCAATTTATGGACGAAACGTACAACAAATCAGTAAAAATAAGTGACTACTTTAGTGATACTGAAAAGTTCATAAAGTCAGTCAGCATACTGAAAAGACAGGTTGGGTTTGACCTCCTGGACGCGAAAAAACGTTTCTGTCTAAAAAAGCACATCACCGCACTGAGGAAAGTTGGACGTAAGAGTGTGAAGAAGACAAAGAAATGATCATGCATCACAAGGTGTTTTTCTTCTTCTACTGCTCCCTGTTTGTGTCTACTTGTCTGTTTTTTCTCTCTGATCTTTCTATGAGGAGTCTTAAGATAGGATCTCTTAACATTAATGGTGGGAGAGACAGACAGAAAAGGGGCCTTATCTCTGAGATCTCAACTCAGAAAAACATTGACATCTTGTTTTTACAAGAGACTCATACCACACCATCAGATGAGACAGATTGGGGTTTATGGTGGGAGGGCTCTAACTACCTTAGCCATGGCACCAACTTTAGTGCAGGAGTAGCCATTTTGTTTAGAGCATCTGCAAATGTAAAGATCGTCTCTTGTGCTGAAATTGTAAAGGGAAGGCTTTTAATTGTAAGAAGGGGAGCTGTCTCTGGAGGAGCTCACCGCTGCTGTCACTCAGATGGCAACAGGAAGAGCACCTGGAATAGATGGGTTGTCCACAGACTTTTTTAAGAGGTTCTGGAATATTCTTGGGTCTGACCTGCATAGTGTTTTAATGGAGTGTTGCAGGACCGGGTCTCTTCCTGGTTCTTGTAAGAGAGCAGTTCTTTCCTTGCTCCCCAAGAAAGGTGACCTGGCATTGTTAAAAAACTGGAGGCCGGTTGCTTTGCTTTGTGCGGACTACAAGATCTTATCCAGAGCTTTATCGAACAGACTAAAGGACGTTCTGGGAAGTGTGGTCCATAAAGACCAGAGTTACTGTGTTCCAGACCGGACAATCATGGATAATGTATTTCTTATCAGAGATGTCATTGATGTGTGTAAAATCTATAATCTAAATGTTGGCATTGTGTCTCTGGATCAAGAGAAGGCGTTTGACAGGGTGGATCACTCGTATTTGTTTTCTGCACTGAGGTCTTTTGGTTTTGGGTCATTAGTTGGGTTGTTGTATCAGGATGCACAGTGTTTGGTGAAGATGGGGGCGGGGTTGAGTCGGCCAATCCCTGTACGGCGAGGGATCAGACAAGGTTGTCCCATCTCCGGCCAGCTGTATAGCTTGGCTATTGAGCCCTTGCTGTGCAGGTTGAGGGGCCGGCTCAGCGAGCTTTCTTTGCCCGCGGCCTGTAGCATCGAATGTCCCCCTACAATTTCTGCCTATGCTGATGATGTAAACATCTTCATCTCCAATCAGGGGGACGTTCGGTGTCTGCAGGACACCCTGTCCCTGTATGAAAGGGCAACAGCTGCACGGGTGAACTGGGAAAAAAGTGGTGCCTTATTGGTGGGAGAGTGGAGGGACCAGGCAGTGCCCAGTCTGCCGGGTGGACTTGAGTGGGGGAGGGAGGGGTTGAAGGTGTTGGGGGTTTATTTGGGTACCGAGGGCTTTAAAAGTAAAAACTGGGAGGGAGTTAGGGAGAAAGTGTGCGCTCGGTTGTCTAAATGGAAATGGTTGCTACCCCAGTTGTCGTATAGGGGAAGAGTTCTGGTGGTCAATAACTTGGTTGCCTCGACTCTCTGGCACAGACTTGTGGCTTTGACACCTCCAAGAGGGCTGGTGGAGGACATTCAAAGGGCCATCCTGGACTTCTTCTGGTCAGGCAAACACTGGGTCCAGGCGGCAGTCCTCTACCTGCCGGTGGCTGAAGGGGGACATGGACTTATAGACATTCAGTCAAAAATTGCCTCATTCAGACTCCAGACTGCACAGAGACTCCTTTTCACTTGTGGTCCCAGCTGGATGGACATCGCTCGACTGCTGCTGAGGAGAGCTGGACGGCTGGGGTACACTAAGCAGCTCTTTCTGTTAAAACTTGAGGAGGTGGATCTCACTGGATTAACATCCTTTTATATGTCTGTAATGCAGGCATGGAAAATGTACACATTCAAAAGGAAAAAAACTGAGAGTCCGGGAATGTGGATCTTTGAGGAACCGTTATTTTTTAATGATTTCATAAGGACTCCAACTTTGCAGTCAGCCAGTCTCCGGGCCAGTTTCAGAGAGGCAGGCTGCACAAAACTGGGTCACCTGGTAAGACTGACCCTGGACGCCCTCAAAGAAAGGACCAATATCACCTCCAGCCGGGTGGTTGAAAGAGTGGTGGAGGAAGTCTTTGCTGCACTTCCAGTAAAACTTGTGACATTTCTAAACATTGAGAATCTGTGTGAGCAGTGGAGTGAAGAGAGTGAATACAGCTTCCCATCTTTGTCTGTTACCCCAGATGTCGGGGAGTGGCAGGAAAGAGGAGGTGGACTGCTGTCCTTTAGTACTCCTGTTCTGGGAAAGTTCCAGGATGCAGGGAAAAAGGCACTCTATCAGTCCTGTGTTAAGGTCCTACATCTTCGTGGTCTGTCGGGAGTGAAAGAGTCGAGGTGGATCGAGTTTTTTGGCCCGGAGGTTTCCCCGAAAGGCAGCTGGCGGTCCCTGTACAAGCTGCCTGTTGAGAAGAGAACAGCAGATCTCCAGTGGAGAGTTGTGCATGGGGTTATAGCCACGAACAGATACAGAGCGCACATTGATCCAGGGGTGGGAGAGGAGTGTTTGTTTTGTTCACTAACTGAAACTTTGTCTCATCTGTTTGTTGAGTGTCCCAGGCTCTCACTCTTGTTTGTCCTTATGAAAAGCTTGTTTGAAGCTCTCGGGGAGGATTTCTCTTATGCAGTGTTTGTTTTTGGGCCAAAGTATTCTGCAAAGAAAAAGACTGTACATACACTGATGAACTTTTTATCTGGCTCGGCTAAGTTGGCCATTTGGCTTACACGCAAGAACCGAGCTCAGGGTACTGGCTGTGTGGAACCGGTGCTGGTTCTGGAGGGACTTTTGAAGGCCAGACTGAAGGTAGAATTTGCCTATTATCAAATGATGGACAATGTGCAAGACTTTAATAGTGTATGGGCTGTGGAAGAAGCTTTGTGCTCTGTGGGTGGGGATGGAGAGCTGATTATTCATTTTTGATGCAGTAAATGTTGTTTTTGTTGATGTTGTGATTTTTGTTGCACTTGTTTTTTTTATGTTTTATTTTTTATTTATTTATTTATTTCCTTCTCTTGATCTGAGTGATAATGTGACAGTGTTATAATTTTCTCCTGGTAGTGGTAAAATAAAAGGTATTTTGAAAACCAAACCTCTCCTCTCCTCTCTCCTCCCTCTTCTTCCTCTCTCCTCCTCTCTCCTCTCCTCTCCTCTCCTCTCCCTCCTCTCTCCTCCCTTTTCTTCCTCTCTCCTCTTCCTCCTCCTCATAACCCAGTTTCTCAGAGTCTCTGATCAGGGATTAAGATGTCTGACGGGTAGAAGAAGGAGAATCTGAAATACACAGCTTCAAGATCTCAGCGTGAAATCAACCAGAAAACAACCATCAGCTTCAATCTTTCAGAGGCTTTCAAACTTTTTGTTTTATGTTTCCTTGTCGCTCCGCTCGTCAGTCTCACTGCATGCAGCAGACGTATGATGCATAGAAAATATACATTTAATTCATCAGATTTAAACTCTGTTATTCCATCTTCCAACCTGTTTTACACTGCAGAAGAAGAAGAAGCCTGTTTCCCGTGCCGCCTGGGGATAAGTGGCAGCTTTATTTCTGAGCTTATTCCCTATATTAAAATCACTCGCGTCAAATCAAAGCTGACTTTCTCTGGATGATGAAATGACGAGAGAAGTTGTGAGCCACGCATTGAAAATTACCCTCGTTTATTTTCCGCTTAATGGTCGTCATTTGTAAAACCTGATAACTGTTTTGGTGTCACTTTAATTTCTCAAATCAACTCAGATTGAAGCCAAACTTCATTTACATGACGTGAGAGCGTATCACGGCGCAGGAGTGTACGCCTGAGCTGTTATTTATGGCTGAGTGTGCTGAGTTTGTCGCTCAGCTCTCTCACCCAATAACGCCATAAATCAGAATTAATTGCTTCGGGGGGAACATCAATACGTGGCCTCTGATTTCATTTCCGAGCGCTCTAATGCGATTTGAGTGCTTTCCCGAGGTACCATACCTAATGCAAATGGAACAATAAAAACGCTGCATGCTGAGATTGAGGAAAACATAACAAGTCTTTTTTCTTTTTTTTTCCCGAGCCATAACGTGCTTCACAGGCGTCAGAAATGCAGCGCTCGCTCGTTTATGAGTTTACAACGATGACGTCTTCATGAGGAGAATTTGTGCTTCAAGCTTTCCTCCACTCAATCATTTTAATCCTGACGTCTCTGCATGCACTCCTCTCTCTCTCTCTCTCTATCTCTCTCTCTCTCCTCTCTCTCTCTCTCTCCTTCTCGCTCTCTCTCCTCTCTCTCTCTCTCTCCTTCTCGCTCTCTCTCCATCTCTCTCCCTCTCGCTCTCTCTCTCTCTCTCCCCTCTCTCTCTCTCCCCCTCTCTCTCCATCTCTCTCGCTCTCTCTCTCTCTCCCCTCTCTCTCTCTCCCCCTCTCTCTCCATCTCTCTCCCTCTCGCTCTCTCTCTCACCCCCTCTCTCTCTCTCTCTCCCCTCCCTCTCTCCCTCTCGCTCTCTCTCTCGCCCCCTCTCTCTCTCTCGCCCCCTCTCTCTCTCTCTCTCTCTCTCCCTCTCGCTCTCTCTCTCGCCCCCTCTCTCTCTCTCCCCTCTCTCTCTCTCTCTCTCGCTCTCTCTCTCGCCCCCTCTCTCTCTCTGCCTTCTCTCTCTCTCTCCTCTCTCTCTCTCTCTCTCTCTCCCCTCTCTCTCTCTCTCTCTCACTCTCTCTCTCGCCCCCTCTCTCTCTCTGCCTTCTCTCTCTCTCTCCTCTCTCTCTCTCTCTCTCTCTCCATCTCTCTCTCTCTTCTCACGGTGTCTGCAGATTTCATTGTTGCTTTATTGTTGTAGTGCTGAGATGATGCTTTGTCTGCACACAGGACACACACAGACTGATGTGTGTGTAGTCGAGTGGTTTGTTATTATGATCCTATTCAGCCGGGACTCTTTATTATTCTGACATCTCAGGGATCATATTCACGCACACTGTGGATGTTATCGGCGCTATCTGGCTGCTGCAATGTGCAAACACATTCTAAAATACAGAACCTGACGACTTGTTGATAAAACGATCTTTAACAATAACGATGGACGGCCGTCTTTGTGCAGGATTTATTTTGCAGCATCGACGGCTTAAAAAGGCTGAATGCTGAATGATAAAGATGCGGTCACTCGGCAGAGAGGAGTCTTTTCTTTGTGTAGGTGCGAGGACAAAGAGACACCCTGCAGCACTCAGAGAGAGAGAGAGGGGGGGGGGGGGGGCGAGAGAGAGAGTGAGAGAGAGTGAGAGAGAAGGCGACACAACACCTGTACTAAATTAGCCCCCTCGGCTCCCCTGGGTTACCTGTGATGAATCTGCTGCGTCTTCTGCTGCTACAGAACCCTGTATTGTGTTTTTCCCTCTCTCTCATTCTCTCTCTCTCTCTCTCTCTCTCTCTCCTCAGGCAGGTGAGTGGACATTGATTGGTAATTGGCCGCAGGTGAGTCCAGAGTACAAATAAGAAGAGAGAGGAGGCATGGTTGCATGCACAATGAAGTGGAGCAGCAGTTCTGTAAACAATCACAGAGGGAGAGTCGATGTACTGACAGCAGTATGTCTGACTCCTCTACAGTAGCGGGCGAGAGTCCTCCTTTCAGCTGGTTGACTATTTGACCTTCTTCTTATTGAACCGAACAATCGACAAACAAGTTAGCAAGCAGCAAATCTCCTCATGTGTCCAGAAAGCTACACTCTCCATGTTGATGCGTTCGTCTTTTCTTCTCGGCATTCTGATACACATTTATGCCGTTCAGTATACGAGGTCAAAGCTCAGTGCTGTGGAGCATGCTCAGAACATCTAGGCCAGTCTGGGTCAAACTAAAGTGTAAACATGTGAGAGTAAGTCGACCACTAACCTCATTATCTAGGTGTGTTAGTTCAGTCAGATGAACATGGTCGTAGTCTCGGTGCCTCCAGACAAACAGCTACATCGAGCTCGCCCATCTGTCAGATCAGGAACAACCAGAACTATGCAGAACACTTCTCCTTCATAAGATCAAGAGTCAAGCTTTACACTCTGTTATTGAGAGATGTCAGAGTGGGGCTGCTACACAGGCAGAGCTGTTGCTCAAGGGCACCTCGGGAGTACTTGGGAAGTGACCTAGCACCTCTCCAGCAACCAGATCAACCTCCATACTTTGGTCCGCTCCAGGACCTGAACCAGCAACCCTCCGGTTCCCAACCTGAGTCCCTACAGACTGAGCTACTGCCGCCCCAATGTAAGGATTTAGTGAAATGTCAATGGAGGATTTTAATGGAGAAATTTACTTCCTGAACCAAAGCTGCTGATAAATGTGAGCGGTCTCTGTTGAGCTGTATTAGTTCCCTCTTCTTTTGCCCATTTTTATTTTTATTGTCGCTCCTTCACCTGCAGCTGACTGTTCAAGAGCCTGTGAGACACGATGACGTTGTTGGTTGCTGGTTGTCTCGTTAGATTATTGCTAAGCATGGTGCGGTTTTGTCATGGCTAAAAACTGTTGATAACGGATAAAGAAATAGAAGGGGGGGTTTCCTCTCACTTACAGAATCATATAAACCTGAATGTTGGCTTTAAAATGCTCACAAAGGAACAACATTACATGAAAAGCAGACGATTTAGCGACCGATAAAAGCAGATTGCTCCTCCTCAGACTGCATTCACTGGATTTATGGACCCAAAACAACACTGATTCCTGCTGACAAGTGCACCAATCAAATCAATTTCAGGAACGTCATTCAGCCGCAGCCCGGATCTGATCTGTCTGCTCCGATTCTCTGCATGCCTCCTGCTGCGCTGTGCATCTGTAAGCAGAGAATGAACATCCTCCACTTTTCAAACAGAACTCATAAAAACTATACACACAGCTGAAGTCAACATGGAGAACAAGTCTGCCTCCTTGTTAATGAGAAGTAAAAGAGGGAGAGCGAGAGAGAGAGGGAGGAAACCCTCGAGGGACAAGAGGACAAAAAGAGGATGAGAGGAATGTCACCGAGAGCTGAGGGGAAAGACAAAGAGGGCGTAATGTGGGAGAATTCACACCAAGCAGGGCGCTTTCATCCTGACAGTGAGTCAGAGAACATGTCTTCATGATGCCTGACTTCTACTTCAACATCACAGAGTTTCTATACATTAAAAAGGCTGCGGGCACGCGGGAGGCTCTCTCTGACATCTATATCATTTGTGCATGAAAGAGAAGTTTCATGGTCTCCATGGAAAACTTAACATGAGAGAGAGAAATGTTCACTTCAAGGCTTTACAGAATCCTAAATGTACGAGTGAAGCAGTAAAGAAGAGAGGCTTCTGGGTAACAAAAAAGGAACATCAGAAGGATGGTAAAAGTAGATAGACGGCTGTGGAGCTTTTCAAACTCAGGGTTGGAGGTTCAATCCCGGCTCCAAAAGTGTCCTTTTAAGACACTAAACCCCAAACTGCTCCTGAGTGGTGCAGACATCTGAAGCCGTTTTCACATATGCACTCCGGATAATATCTAAATATTTACAGGAGGACTTCTCCGTAGATTCTCCCGACCTAGCCGTTCACATATGCTCCTCACAGCAGGGGGGGGGGGGGGGTCGGTGGATTTCCTGAGGTAAGACGTGACGTAAAAAAACAACGCGGAAGTAGCGGCTAAAGAGTCCGCTACACGACACTATAAGGAGAATATTTGTCTTCATATCAATGCTATGTGTAATCCAATGGAATGACAACATCCAGAAAAGAGAGGAGAACAACAAACTGACCAACAGAAAACAGAATGCAGACGTTTAATTAGAGCACGGAGATCGTAGAGGTCGCGTGCAGACACTTTAAACAGTCACTGTATATAAACGTCATTCTCTTTCTATTGGCTCAAATTGAAATCTCCGGTGTACATGCTGCAGCGTTCAGACATCAGCTCACTCTGACTTTCTGCGGATAAAAGAAACTCCGGGTATAGACCGCGCGAAAAATATGGCTGTTTGCGTTCACACATAGCCTAAAGAACCTCCGGGTAGACAAATCTCCGGAGTTTGTGTGAAAAGGGTTAGTGCGTGCATTTACATGGACTTGAGTATCCGGGTTTTGATTGGGGTTTTAAGCGTTCCGTTTTTGTATTTGTGCATGGAAACATCATATTTCAGAAACCGGGATATATTGAGAAACCCGATTTTTCTACCTGGAGAACTCTGAAAGAAAATGGGATACTGTGGCATGTACACATCTTACCCCGGTTTCTGACCGGTGCAGGAGCAGACTCAGCCACATGATGTACTCGCAAAACAAACATGGCGGCGACATGAAGTTGCTCGCTTACAAAACAGCAACAAAAACGTCTCCTCCTTACTTTAACTCTCTGATCCAGGTCTACACTCCCTCCCGCCCACTACGCTCTGCCAATGAAAGGTGTCTGATCCAACCTTCACAACAGGTTCCTAAGACGCTGACTAGACTCTTCTCCTCTGTCGCCCCCCGGTGGTGGAATGAACTTCCAAACTCCATGTGATCTACAGAGTCCCTCTGCACCTTTAAGAAAAAGCTAAAGACCCAGCTCTTTCATGAATACCTACTAACTTAATGATGATGGTCTCCATATTATTGATGATGATGATGGTAATGACGATGGTTTTTGTTTGATAACGACGACTTATAAGATGGTTTCTATACTGATTAGAGCTCTCAAGAACTGCCCTCAATGTTGTGCTTTGCCTCTGGTCACTTCCTGTCAGCACCTGTGTGTCCAATCAGACTCAAAGCTGATCGTTTGCTCTTACTGACATTGTTCCCTTTTTTCTAGATCCTTGCTTGTGTTGTTCTTACTCTCTGATGTACGTCACTTTGGATGAAAGAGTCTGCTAAGTTAATTGTAGAATTTTGTACAAGTTAGCATCCATCCTGAAATGCTCAGTCTACTGAGGTGGACCCAAAACATGCCCACTGAACGACCCCCTGCACTCCATACTGAACTGTGTCTCTTCAGAAAGGAACATTGTCAGCAGGGTGCAGAACATCTGTCACAAACGGTTGGAAAACAAGGGAGGTGGACCCAAGTGCAGAATAACCAAAAATATTTAATTAAACAAAAATGCCAAAGGCAACAAAAACGCACTTTCAAAAGTTAATCAAAAAACACAGGAATCAAAAACAGGGAGCCACAGCGGAGTACGAGCAAAAACTGACATACCAACGAACAACATACAAACAACAACGAACTGACACAGAAGGGAAGAAACACAGAGACTAAATAGACACAGGGGTAATCAGACACAGGTGAGACTAATAACACAGGTGAAGACAATCAGGGCAATCACACTGGAGGGAAACACACAGAGGCAGGAATACAAGAAACACTGAGGACAACTACAAACTAAATCATGAAACACTAAAGACACACAGAACTCAAGAATCTAACAAAACACACTAGAACACAGAGATACACGAGGATAATAAATGACAAAATAAAACAGAAAACACTGAAGACAAAACTAGGAAACACACAAGGGAAACAAGCAACACTGGGTTAAAACAGGGAAACTCAAATACAAAACCAAATCATGACAACGTCCTGTTATTGGTTTGAAGAGTTACAGTAGTCAGGAGTGTCTGCTGCCTGTTGACCACAGAGCTTTATTGCCTGTGAGATTTATTCCACAGATACATGTTTACGTCTCCTTCAGATGTAAATGTTTGTGTTTGCATATACATACATTTATGCATGACGTTTCCCCATTTCAGTTTAATCAAATCCTTTATGTTCTCATTGAATAATATATTGAAGAAGTCACACTGTGTTATATTCTCGCTCTTTCATCTGCAGACGCTGAATCTATCACAGTTGACACGTGTCAGAGATGATATCTTCAGGGGAGAGTGAGAGTGGATCCACACAGGAGGAGAGACGGCCTCTTTATTAGTCCAACTTGTTTTACATTTGATTTATATTTAATTGTGTTTTAATGCACGGCCAGCGAAGCGTCACTAAAACGAGCTGAAAGCAAATGATGAGGGAGGCCAAGCTGAGTACCCCCCCCCTCCCCTCCGACCTCCTTCATCTGCTGGTTAATTTCACTTCTAATGTGTATGTATATATTTATATATATAAATGTATCCTCTTTGTGTGAAAACTGTTATTTTTTCACACAAGCTGCACTGATGCTGCTTGGATAGATTCCTGCCGTTGTTCCTCTGCAGAGAGACTCTCTTAGACACTTACTGCAAACTTACTGGTAATGAGAGAAATGAAATGCTGAACTGTTGCGCCAACCTCAGGTGTTGAAAAATTCAAAGTGTGCAAAATCCTGCAGTTCCTTGAGTGTCCACTAGAGGCTGGCTGCAGAAGCACAGGAAGTCACATACACACCCATTCTAAAAAGCCTGTTTTTACAGCAGAGATGAACATGTTTACAGCCTGGTTCAAAAAACCAAACAGGTGTGATTAGCTCATGTCTGGATGGACACACACTGTACGGGGGGTGAGTTATTTTAAACAGTTTAGATTTTATAAACGATACGTGTTATCCATAGTTAGGCGTGTAGCTGACATGATTGACAGGTGGGCGGGATGTAACTGTTCATCAAACCCGCCTCAGCTCCAGCTCTCAGCCGGTCGTTAGGTTGACTGAAAGTTAGACTGAGACAGCATTTCCAACATGGCGGCTGCTGCCGATGAGACTCTGGAGCGCCCTGCAGGAACAGACGGGTGACATCACTCAGGCTTCAAACATTCATATTTACAGTCTGTGGTTCTGACACGTTTATCCTCAACGCTAACTTCCTTTTCCAACTGAAAACCCGCTGACGCGCTAGAGGACAACATCAACTTTCAATCGTGTCTAAATGTCTGTTTTTATTGGATGATGAAGACGAGAAGAAACGCAGAATGTGTGAAGGGAGTGGAGGAGAAGTATAATGTGCAAGAACGCTACCGTCTAACTTTAATTTCCTGAATGGATGTATTTCCCGGCGCCACCTGCCAGACCTTTCATAGAGACAACGCTGCAGTGTGCTAACAACAACATTCACAACCACACACACACTCCCTCCTACACGCTGCCAGAGGGCATCTGGATGTAAAGAAAAGAGGATGCAGCTAACAGCTCCATCGCCCATAAAGTTTTAATGAACTTTACGCGGCTTCACCTGTCAGATTAACCACCGCGGGGGATCTCCTCGTGTCACAGCTAATTTCATGTTATTTCAAGAGAGCAGCTATGTGAAAGAGAGGAGACTGTGAAATATGGATGGTGTGTACATACCAAATGTGTTTTTCTTCCTCTAATTACATCGCATAGACGCCTCTCCGCTTCGAGCCCCCGAACACTTTTCAAGTTGCCTCGAGCCTTTTCCCCGTCACTTTGTGCCCGAGATAAGAGCATCATCGTCGCGGTGGCGGCTTCTTTTTCTCTAAGTGCATCCCCTGTTATCTTTGTGTTCCATATGTAGCCCGTGTTTACTCTGTGACACGTGTGGCAGGAATGTAAAGTATCCTCCGCCATTACCAGCGAAATATTCCAGACTATAATGCATTCTTCTCATGTTTACCCTTCTCTCTGAGAGGTGGAAATTAAGGTCAAGCGCTCTGACGGGTCTGTGTGTGTGTGTGTGTGTGTGTGTGTGGGTTTGTTAGAAACACTGATTCGACACGGCAGGTAGAGAGATATTGTGGCCTTTAATTCAAGAACATAACTGTTACACAAAATGAGATGTGCATGATTATTTTTAAATCTAAGATAAAAGCAAAGAAAAAGACGACACACAGACCAAAATGGAGAAGACGAAACGAGGGAAATGAAGAGAGGAAGAGAGCGAGGCGAGTGAAGAAGACTTCAAAGACACAAGGTAGGAAGAAAAGGAAAGGAGGAGTGATCAAGGGAAAGGAAGAAGGAAAGACAAAGACGGGGGAGGAAATGAAAAGAAAACATTAAACATTAAGCGAGTATATATGTTCTGTTCTTGTCTGATTAAAGGAGCAGTATGTAACTTTGACCCCTAGTGTTTAAAATGGGTACTGCAGTCTAAATTCTAAACATTGTAGAGAGCTGTCCCCCCTCCTCTCTAGAGTGGATGCTTACTCAGGTCACCATGTGGTGGACTCTGAAGCTTCAGTGTTTATCCAGCTCTGCATGGGTCTGTAAACCTTTCTGTGTTCTAACCTCTCTCCATTTTTCAAAAGCATCTCCAATATTGATCCTAGTTTGAGCACGTTTCTGCTCGTGGAGCTTATTAGAAACATGCAGAGGCTTTTTAGGTCGGGTACAATCACTTCTATCTGAACCACTTCTCTTGACCGCTTCCATCACTGCAACACCTGTTGACCTGATAACTGCTCTCATATCTGACAAACCGAGGGGAGTCCAAAACGGCCATGTAGGGGGGTCACCTTAAAACCGCCGCCTACTTTCTCTGGTCCAAACAAATCCAGAGCATTCAGGAGCAGAATGTAAAGTTAGAAGGAGGACATACTGGCTGCTGCATTGTTGTCAGAGTAGCCAGCACTTCAACATAGCATGTTTCCTTAATGATCAGAGAGTAAGATACCTTTATCATTTCACTCTCTACACAGCTCACTGATTGCTCCTTTAATTGAAGATATAATTACATATTTGGCTCATTCTGTCATGTGTGTGAATGATTATGTGGCTCTTTAATATTCATTGTCAGATCTTGTCAGTGTGTGTGTGTGTGTGTGTGTGTGTGTGTGTGTGCGCGTGTGCGTGTGTGCGCGTGTGCGTGCGTGCGCGCGTGCGCGCGTGTGTGTGTGCATGCGTGTGTGTGTAGGTCTTTGATGAGCGTCTCTGTAATAGTTTTTAATGAGGGCAGGGTGTCATGTTGAGATCATGTTATCAGGTTTCCCTCCAGCACATTAACAGTGTCTCTCTCCTCTGTGTGAGTAAACGGTAAACGCACAGACGTCAAACTCGAAAGTGAGGACTGAAAAACATTTATACCCGTCAGGTGAGCGGCCTCTTGAAAAAGACGTATTTGGAAGTGACGGAGCTAAATATAACCAGGGTCACCTTCAGCATCCTGAACGCTGCAGGTTGATATGATGTCAGTCCGCAGCTGAACAGAGCAGATCAAAGCATTATGGCATGTTGTCTGTTTCACTGCAATCGTACTCTGAAGACACCGTTTTCATTTTCTCTGACGAGTGAAGTTCAGGGAATCAGGGAACTCAGATACAAATCAGCTCTGACACTGGAAGATTTCATTTCAGCCTCTGCCTGAAATGGTTCATTTCAGCGGCTGTCTCTTTAAGGCCCCATGTGCCCACTTTCTTCTGATTGGCCAGCTCTCTGGAGGCCGAACGCTGCAGGGCTGCCAGGGGAGACGGGCTGCTCTCCAGTGCTTAGAGAAGAGAGTCTATGGAAGAGGTTTCACTGGCACACGTCATGTTTCATATCGAGGAACTAGCGTAATTTGTAAAACAATTTGTTTAACTCATGAAACTTTGCCCACAATTGAAGCCGCCTGGGGAAATTATTGATTTCATATCGGGAAACTCTTGCATGAAAAATGATGCTGCTACTTTTTCTATTTTTCTAAGGTCAGCCATTATTGCAAAACATTAAACTTGAGATATAAAAGTACCAGACAAGCAGGGGTTTAAAGTGTTAGTGTTTGATTTGTAATTTTACTGCTTTAAACCTTGTTCAGTTTCTCTGTGTTACAGAGGCAGACAAATCTGCACTTTGTCCTTCATCCCTCTCTCTTATCCCTCGCGTTTATCCTTTTTTTTTGTCAGACCCTTTACAGAAACTGAAAGAAAGCCCCAACACACCACTAGTTCTGTCCTGTTTGACTTATCAGAGGTGGACATGCATGTTGCATTCTGGTTCTGGCTCCACCCTCTTCTAGGGGGGCATCAAAAGACCAAATATGACAAAACATATCTGCCAAGTCAGGGGTCAGAGGTCCAGATTTGAAGGATCTTACTAGTGTGTGTGTGTGTGTGTGTGTGTGTGTGTGTGTGTGTGTGTGTGTGTGTGTGTGTGTGTGTGTGTGTGTGTGTGTGTGTGTGTGTGTGTAAATATTGAGCGGTTTAGATTAGTCTGTTGATTAGATTATCACAGAGTGATTCTGTTCAGATAGTTGTGTGTCTGGATTGAGATAAACTCAAAGTGTGAGTTCATCCTCCTCTGATGGTGTGTGTACTTCCTAACTGTGCTCAACCAGCCACACGTTTGAAAAATTCATCTCATCAAACTTTCAGTAAGAAAACTTGAAACATCAGGAACATGAGAGAAAAACAAACAAGAGCATCTCTGTCCTTTGTTTGGAATGACATCATCCTCATACACAGTCTCCTCTGTCTCACACACACACACACACACACACACACACACACACACATTTGCCATCAAAACGATGATTACTTCATAAATAATGATGTTAGTGACCTTTTAAAAGTACCAGAAGATGTTCTCGAACAATAAATTGTTGATAGAGAGGTTTATGCAAATTAAAATTTATCAACAATGATACAACTTCAGATCTGAATCGCCCCCCCGTCGAGTCCACTGGACGCAACCTGAGTTCTCTTTCACATCTGAAGTCCGATGGACTCTGTTTTCGGTCGGTTTGTTTTCAGATTTCACTTTGTTGAGTGCACAGAAAAACCTGTCACATGTTGTGTACCGTACCCGCCCGCCACTAGTCAGGGCTGAAGCTCTGGTCAGTGGTTACTACTATCCGGCCTCACTCATAAATTCCACCAGATGTGTGTTCAATTTGTTCCCGCTTTATTACAGCACCACCGAGCTGATGGGTTTTTTAAATTGTCAATGTGTGTGCTTCCACTGGCTTCCAGCTTCAAGCAGTCTGGAGCCCTCCGTACCCGATACCCGATAAGGCGGATGCTGGAGAACGACGCATCAAATTACCACAGAAAAGATCGAGCAGAACAGGAAGTCAGACACCGAAACAACATCAAAACATCTGGTTTCTTTTCAGAATAAAACACTGGTTCAAAGGGTGCTGGTGGCTCAGTGGTTAGTGCGCGCGTCCCATGTATGGAGGCTGCGGTCCTCCAAGCGGGCGGTCCTCCAAGCGGGCGGCACGGGTTCAAATCCCACCTGTGGCTCCTTTCCCCTCTCTCTCTCTCCCTGATTTCTGACTCTATCCACTGTCCTATCTCTACATTAAAGGCAAAAAAAGCCCAAAAATAAATCTAAATTTAAAAGAAAAAAAACTGGTTCAGAACAGAGACCGTATGTGCTGTTGTTGTTGTTGCTGTTGTTGTCGTTGTTGTTGTTGTTGTGTTTATATGGAGACGGAAACCGACGAGCAGCTCGGGTGTTCTGAAGGAGTGTCAAAGGAGTTTGGTGGTTTAATATAACGGCTTCTCATCTGTAAGAGTTTTTCACTTTCCTCCATCACCTTCGGTTAAATACAACATTCAGAATAAAGAGAGAGAGAGGGAAATACTTTCATCTCCATCCTCCAGCTCTCCATCCATCTGTTCTTCTCTTCAAACGTCTCTGTGATGAATCAGAGGAGGATCACACTCTGCACAATCCTCCACGCTGCGGTTCCAGGATGTGATGAGCGATGACGTTCACGTTTTGAGGGATTTGAGGGAAATTCTGATTCTGGTGGGGAGTGGGTGCCAATTTCAAGCAACACTTGCTCACAAATTTTTCCACTTGAACGCTCTTCTCACGCTCCTCTCACGCTCCGCTCATGGTTCCGTGTTCCCCAGAGACCGCTGCTTTCCCTTCAAACATGGAGATCGTGCGTCGGCGACCAGGTGTAGAGAGCGCTTCACGCCTGTGGGAGCGAAGCGAAGCTGCTGCATATTTAAATGAAATATCAAAGAGACATATACGTGCGTGTGACAGCAGAGCTATACATCCTGCGCCTCCAGATACTTCAATCATGGCGTGGAAGTAGGTCACCTGGCAGCGGCGGTGACAGGAGGAGATGTTCACCTGTCGCTTTAATCTCATGTTTGGATGATGAGCTGAGACGTCGACGCTCTCAGGTGTCCAGCTTTGAGTTGATGTCAGTTTTTGTTCCTGACGTTTTTCACTTTTATAAACTCAAACATGCTCAAACTGCAAGATGGGAAAATCTCAGCACATCACAGACTTTGTCAAGCTCACCTGTGCGGTTTGCGTCCTGCTGCCGGTCACCACTACTGTCCACTTCCTCTCCTCCCTCGTTTCTCTCACTGTTACCAAAGTTACACACGGCCGTGTGGAACTTGTACAAATTCTGTTTGAAGAATTTGTACAAGTTCTATCCAATGAATTAAACTCTTGCTAAGTAAAGGCTAAACTTTGACCCTCTTTGTATATTTTGTCACATTGCAGACGAAGCGTTAACTCACCTTTTTTTTTCTGGGACTGTCCCTCAAGTCAAATTTTTTGGACTGATTTTATACCATATTTGAATCAGAAATTAGATGTTCAACTTAGACTCAAAACCGAATATGTATTGTTTGATCTTTTTGATGATGAATTACCTCTACAAAAAAATTCCATATTCATAAAAGCACATTTTTTTAAACAGAAACCCAGCAAAACAGTTTTTATGTCTTACTTAAAATCCTACCTGGAGATGTTAAATTATTGCACAAATACTAAAGCACTATAAACCAAAGCTTTTTGTGATATACTTGAATTGTGATTTGTTTTTCTTTATTTTTTCTATTTTTTTGTTTGTTAATGTTTTCTATAAATATTCATTTGTAGCAGGTGTACCTCGACCTTATACGTTCGTTCATGTAATTGAATCCTGATGTACTAAACATTTGTAAATAAAGTTTAAAAAAAGACAAAAAATTATTGTTTGATAAAGTCTTTCATCCAAAACAAACAAAATGACCCCTCACTCAATCACTTCCGGGTCACTTCCTCCATTTGGTACATTCAAAATTATGTCGCTTGTCTCAGCGCTTGTAAAAGTGTTTCACATCTTGTACATTTGTTTTATAAAATCTTAATGTGTTTTGTCCTGGGTAAAAGTGTTTTGGTTTTGTGATTTTGTTTTTATAAAATTTAAAAATATTTTTCAAAATTATAAATTTCTCTCAAATTTTGTAAAAATGTTTCCCACTTTGTAAATTTACTTTGCACTAAACAGCAACTGTAAAGAAATCTTAAATACAACTATAGTGGTTAAGTAATGCGTTATGTGTTAGTGTGATGTAAAACATCTTTTTCTTTATGAACACATTGGTGAAGACATTTCTTTCTGACGATTTTATTCCTGGACTATTTCAGTCTCGTGTAGCCACGTTTTTCGTTTTTCTAAATCTCTTGGTTTTTTTTCTCGTAGTCTTGTATCTCCGCCCCGACTTGTCAAACTTTTAAATGAAGTTTGGCATGTTTACGTTCATGTATAGAGTAAACATCTATACGTAACTGATCCCTCGCCGCCTTCAGCTATGACCTCATAGATGAAGCCGTCGTTCCCGCTGCTCGCCTCCTGACCTCGGCTCGCTCTTTAAACCAGGTGTTTCTGCTCCTTCTTCCAACTCTCTGCCAATCCAGAACGCATGTTTGCCTCGCGATAAGGAAAACAAATGTTCCTTGCAGTAATTGAATTGACAACACAGCGAGCTCTTATCTGGCGGGTTTCTCCAGGCGGGGCAGAGGAGCGGCGTGCGGGCGTGCGGAGCGAGCTCGTGGCGGAGGAAAACGCTGCTGGGCCACCAATGAGCTCTTGACCCCGGCTGCTCAGTGGAGCACATCCTATCACACGGCACGGAGGAAGGTTATAGGATATGATAGGCTGTGTGTGTGTGTGTGTGTGTGTGTGTGTGTGTGTGTGTGTGTGTGTGTGTGTGTCTGCAGGGCATCGATAGGTCTGTGGAGGGAACTTGTTATGGCTGCTGAGCCCGTGCTGTGGCAAGGTCGCAGCGAACGCCGCTCCCACACAGTGATGAGGACATGTAGACGGGATCAGAAGAGGGGTTACAGCGGGGTGGGGCGGGGGCAGGGGGGGGGGTCACTGAAACGTCTCAAACAAACACAGAGAGAGAATGTGAGGTTTCATGGTGAGTCGATCCTGATCTTAAGTTTCTGTTTTCACACGGCTGGAAGAGAAAAGCGAGGGAGGCAGAGAGAGAGAGAGAGACGCAGCAGAAGCTCCAAGGAATAAAAAGTATCAGCTTCATTTCTGGGACATTCAGCCTTCACAAAAACAGATAAATGAGCGAGTTAGAATACAAAGAGTCCATATCAGGTGCAGGTGATGCAGCAGTTTCTGGTGGCTAACGTTGCTAAAGATGAATGAATTCTTTACAGAAACTTTTATTTTGACAGTTGGTGTAAATAGAGACAAACAGGATGTTTACATCACAGGTAGCCAGGGCATTGAACCGTCGACTCTGGAGTTACATCGCTGGAACTAGAAAAGTTCTCCGACCCATACAACCACATAAAGTGTCCTAACAGCACGCGATGCGAGCACGCGTCAGCGACAAAATCAGCTTGATTCTATTGTGTCCTACTTGAGGGTCCTCTCTGTTACTCATGTAGACGGACGAGTAGCAAGAGAGACTGACACTCGCGCTTCTCACTCAGCAGAGCTCGTTAGCTTGTTGTACAAAGTGGAGATAACGATGCATTCATTAAATCCACATCCATGAATTAAATGTTGAGCTTTGACTTGTGTCAACACGGGAGAAAATTCAATGTGTCTTCATTGACGAGTCTCTGAGTGTTGTGATTTGAGTCAATACAGAGCACCACACAACTGTCTGTACACCTTCAAAATAAAAGCACTAGATTTTTGTAATGGGAAACTGAAATTCTCAGGGCAAAGAAATGACATTTTTCCTGAATGCAGTGTTGGACAGTGAGCGATGCAACGCGTCATCCAGCGCTTATGTGGGCTCTCCAAAAACAAAAGGAACAACTCTTATAAAACAGAGCTGCAGGCTCAGTGATGTCACCCACTGGTTTCTGAAGAGCTGCCAACGATGGTGGTCGCCATGTTGGATTGCTCCACCTTACATTGGATCAGCCTAAAAATAGGAGGGGGGGTCGCAGTGGGCTATAAACAAACGAGCTGCTGACAGAAAAACATGTTGCCCGCCCAGAGGAGCAAAGCCTCCACACATGGGACGTGCGCAATAACCACTGCGTCCCAGCAAAACAATGTTTTTAGTACCTTGAAGTCAACATGTTTACCTGCTGGAAAAACAGATGAGTTAATACAGACCTAATGGGGATTGTTTGGCTTTTGCAGCTACAACTGCACACTTTTTTTTTCTTCATTTTTTTGCATTTTCGTTGTCTTTCAGCACCTGAGGCTGCAGCGTGCATGCAACAGGTCTGCAGGACTTCCTTCAGGGTTTTGTTTCTGTAACCCAAAAAAGTTCTCCACCCAAAAGAAACCACAAATGAGTCGACTGCATGCGAGCTAGATCAGGCAGTCAGACAAACAAACCCTACAGAACGTGAATGATCCCGGGTCCTCAGAGGGTTTTGTTTTCTAACAGGAAGCTTTTTAAATAATAATCTAAAGTTGAATAAATGAAGGAGCTCTGTATGCAGAGAGGCAGTGAGCCATGAGTGAGGTCAAACAGTGATCAGTGTGCCATGCTGTGTACTCTGTCCTGACGGCACACAGCAAACACTCACTCAAGCTTTCATGGGAACACTGCTCCGCTCTGCACACACACGCACGAGTAATTGCAGACTCCTGCTGTGACAGAGGTGCATGACGCCTGGATCTTGTGACACGTTTAATCTGGGACAACAAGCCCCCCCGTCTCCTCTGGGAAGCCACACTCTCCCTCTCGCCCTCCTCTGATTGGCCCGTGGCTACTAAAGATAAGACAAAGAGGAAAACGCGAGACGCTCGAGAGACACAAAGACGACGATCATCCCCCGTCTGACACCGAGACACAAGCATGACTAAACGCCTTGCATTATCCCGATTACATCTCCTCCGCAGCTCGCCAAGTGCTTTATTGATTTCTGTCTCTTCTCATTTGCATACAAGGCAGCGTGACGCACATCATGTCACATGAGTGAGAGATGATACGGAGATGTTAGCGATGAGAGACGGTGAGGAGTGGACCATCCTGTCACACTTAAGTTTGATGCATGTGAACACAAACGCTGCATCCTGCATCTTCATCCATCACGACCGAAGAGAAAAAATAATAAACTGAATTTACTCCTGAACGGCTGGACGCTTACATCTCCAACGACAGAACCTATGATGTCATCAAGGTTACAATAAATCTAAGTAGATATGATTCATGACAAACTGTTCAGTTTGAGAACCTTATCACATAAATTCATTTTAAAAACTCAAAAAACAATCGTAAAAGTAATATTCAGGATGACTTTTACACGTACAGGTCTTTTTTTTAAAGATTTATTTTTGTGTCTTTAATGGAGAGATAGGACAGTGGATAGAGTCTGAAATCAGGGAGAGAGAGAGAGAGGGGAACGACATGCGGGAAAGGAGCCACAGGTGGGATTTGAACCTGGCAATACACAGAAAAACGTTCAAGCAACTTTCTCTCTGAGGATGATTTGTTTTTCATCCTGTTTTGAAGTCATGTTGATGAAGTGATGAAAATTACGATCAGCAGTCTGTATGTTGTGTTTTATTTTGAAATTTTACCGGTTGCTCTGTGCGCTTCTTTGTCTGACTTCTTTTCCGGGACGATATATTCTGTCCAGCTTGACGTTTGCTTGCAGCAGGTTCCATTGTTGTTCCATTACTGGAGAGATAGGAAAGTGGATAGAGTCTGAAATCAGGGAGAGAGAGAGAGAGTGGGGAATGACATGTGGGAAAAAAATATTAAAGAAAAAAGAAAAAACTATCTCCCCGGGAATTTCCAACGCTTGTGGTCAGCCGTGTTTATGTAGCCCCCAGTGCTAACGTCAAGATAGCAGCAGCGCTGGTAGCTGAGGATGCTAATGTTATGATCACGAGCACCGCTGTTTATTGTCGGGGACTTTAACACATGCCGACTGGACAACGTTTTACCATCATTCCAACATTATGTGGACATTCCCACCAGAAAGGCAAACATGTTGGACTTATGTCATGGTAACATCACCGATGCTCTCCGTGCGCGTTCATATCCATCATAACATTATCTGTTTACTTCCGCTCTACAGGCAGGAACTGAAATGTCACAAGCCACAACGTTACAGCGCCCCACAATGGAACTTCAAAGACAGGGTCTCTGTCATCACGGATTACATACATTTCTGCATTCACAGCAGCATTCCTGTAAAAACAATAAAAAAGTATCCCAACTCCAAACCATGGATAACTCCCCAGCTAAGACAGAGCCTAAAGGAAAAGAGCAAGGCCTTTAAGCTCAAGGACTGGGAACGCCTAAAACTGGAAAACAGAACAATAAAAAATGAGGTTTTCAAGGCAAAATTAAAATTCAAAGACAAAGTGAAGTCTGAATTTGCCAACATGAACACCAAGCAGGCATTTCAGAAAGTCAAAACTCTCACCGGGTGTGAATCCAGAACCGGTACAATAACTGACCCAGCCTCCTTGGCAAAACAGCTCAACACTTTTTATGCCCGTTTTGACACCCTGGACTGTACAGCTGACTGTGAAGCATGGTTAAGAGCCCTCCCTCTATCAGAACCCGCTGAGCCAGCCCCCTTCACGGTAGAGGATGTACAGCGCCAGCTCAGCCGATGCAAGGTGGGCAAGGCTCCGGGGCCTGACGGCATCCCAGCAAGGGTGCTGAAGGTCTGTGCCCACGAACTCTCACCAGTACTCTTCTCACTCTTCTGTGAATCCTACCGGACTGCCACCATACCCACCCTCTGGAAAACTGCAACAATAATTCCGGTGCCTAAAAAACCCCGGCCTACTGAACTCAACCACTATCGTCCTGTTGCTCTCACCTCCATTATAATGAAGTGCCTGAAGAAACTATTACTGAACACCATTCTGCCAGCTGTTGCCCCACAGCTGGACCCCCTCCAGTTTGCATACAAGGCAAAGAGGGGCACAGAGGATGCTGTGGCCGGCCTGCTGCACATCCTCCTTCAGCACCTAGACTCCCCAGGTCACTTCATCAGAGTCCTCTTCGTGGACTTCAGCAGTGCTTTCAACACCATTCAAAGGCATCTGATGATCCAGAAACTACACCAGCTCAACACCCCCTCCCCCCCTCCCGCCTGATCCACCTCATTCACAACTTCCTCAGTGACAGGCTGCAAGCTGTGCGAGTGGGCACAACCTCATCACCTGCACTAATCACCAACACCGGAGCACCACAAGGATGTGTACTAAGCCCATTCCTGTACACACTCTACACCAACGACTGCACCAGCCTGTCACCCACCACCACATACCTCAAATACTCAGACGACACAGCCATCATTGCCATGTTCAGTCTGAGTAAAAAATGAGTCTGTTTGCGTTCACACATGCAGCTCAGACTCTAAACTTCAGACAGTTTTCAGGAGTTTTGTGCTCGTGTGAGAGCGCTTTATGAAGTCCTGTAAATGTTTGGTTCATTGTTTGGCCTGTAAAACAGAAGACAGGAAACGTTTAACCTTCATCATGAGGTGTTTCCAACACTGCATCGAGTAGTTGATTAAACAGAATACTTTACATAAAAACAAGAAGAAGAGTCTATGAGTGCATTCTCACCTGAGAAGTTTGATTGGTCTGAAACAAACTTTGTCAGTTTGGGGCGGTGTGAACGCTCAAATGAACTCTGGTCTGCTTAAAAACGGGGGTCTTGGTTTGCTTCCAAGTGCACCAGAGTTCATTTTGCCGTAGGTGAGAACGCCATTCAAACCAAAACGAGGGAAGTGAACCCACAACCATTGTGAGATGAATTTGGCAGGGTATTTCAGAATACACAGCAGGTTACTAATAAGTAATGATAATAATATGTACAGAAGCCCAAACTGGCCATTTCCACAGGATCCATGCGGGCCACGCTCCGTCCGCCCAGAGCCCAGTCCGCACCGTCTGGAGACGGGAAAGCAAATATATAATTTAATATATACACACAGATATATGTGTCATGATTTAGTTCTGTATTTCAAAGTTTAGGTTTTAGTTTAGGTTTCCTTGTTGATCTTTGTCCTAGTGTTGCTTGTTTCCCTTGTGTGTTTTTGTCTTAATGTTTCATAGTTTAGTCTTCAGTGTTTCCTGTTTTATTTTGTAGTTTCTTATCCTTCTGTTTCTTTGTTGTAATGGTAATGTTACATTCTTGAGTTCTGTGTGTCTTCAGTGTTTCATGATTTAGTTTGTAGTTGTCCTCAGTGTTTCTTGTATTGTATTCTTGCTTCTGTGTATTTCCCTCCGTGTTGATTGACCTCATTGTCTTCACCTGTCTTATTAGTTTCACCTGTGTCTGATTACCCCTGTGTCTATTTAGTCTCTGTGTTGTCAGCTCAATGTTGTATGTTGGTGTGTCAGTGGTTCATGTGTTTCTCAGTGCTTATCAGTTTTTGGATTTTCTCAGTTTGGACATTTTGATAGAGAGTTTTAGTTTTTGCCTTTTTGTTAAAATAAATTGTTCTGGTTATTCTGCACTTGGGTCCACCTTGTTTCCCCACATCTGTGACAATATGACTGCTAAGGGCTTCTGTAAATATTCAATATTATTATTCTTATTATAAATAAAGTTGGTTCTTTTTTTTTGTTGGAACAGATAATTGACAAAGATGTGAAATATTACCAAAAACAGAACCCATAAATAAGGAATAAAATATATAATACACAGCAGATTGTTCGTAGTCATTATTTTTAAATTGCAGCATGACAAAACAAAACTTGTTTTCATAATTTTCTTTATCTACAAAAAGTCCAGTTGTTGTCATGTTGTCCAAAGGTTTATTGTTGTCTTTTGTTTTTTTATTTCATTCAGCCTCAGATTCTTCTCTCCTCTCTCCTCCTCCCCTCCCCTCTCCTCTCCTCTCCTCTCCTCTCTCCTCCTCCCCTCCCCTCTCCTCTCCTCCTCCCCTCTCCTCCCCTCTCCTCCTTTCCTCTCCTCTCCTCCTCCCCTCCCCTCCTCCCTGTACACTCTGTACCTGAATGTCCTCTGCGACTCCAGACTGGAGATGTGCGCACCTGATGACGCAGCAGTCTGCCGCTGTCTGCTGCTGCGTCATCAGGTGTGCAACTGTAGACGCCAACCAGACTGCGCTGCTCCCCTCCTCCTCATCCACCTCCTGTTACTCTCAGCCCTGCATGTTCTGCTTCTGGTTCTTTATTTTTTTAATCCTTAAATGAAACTCCTTTTGTGCGCAGAGATCCATGCAGCTTCTGTGTTCCAGGTCACAGAGTTGTTACATAATTCATCTGATAGTCTCAGACATCCCGTGGAGTGTGGAACTTCAATAACTCAACGTGATAACAAAAGCAGGAGGAATCTGAGCGCTATCTCCACGTGGTGTTTGCTGCAGCGGCGGTGCGCCACACCGACCCGTCCCGTCCCCGCCGCTGGCTGGCATAATTCTCAGACGGCAGGAGGAGGAGGAGGAGGGGGGGAGGGGTTTACTGACATCAGCACTGCCGCTCACTACAGCATCGAGCAGGCTTGCCTGTCTGCGGGACCAGCCACGCCATCCTGACGGGGGGCTTCACGGATGTCTGGGCTCGCTTTGCGGGGTTCGGGTCGTGTGGAAGCGGACAGTTCGAGCGCAGAGGCGTCCGTGGAGATCCGGGACTCGGTCCGGGCGGGTCGGACGGTGAGTTTGTGGCGTTGTTTGTCTGCAGACAGCAGGGCAGACTGAAGCAGGCACGCTGTCTGAAGTAAGTTCATATTCGCCTCGTCACGCTGGTTGTAACTGATAGTCTGTGTGTATGTGTGTCTGTGTGCGTGTGTGTGTGTGTGTGTGTGTGTGTGTGTGGGGGGGTATTAAGTGTATGTGTGTGTGTGCAGAAGTGGAGGGATGAGGGACATTTCAGGATTAATTATCATAATTTACTCAAACTGATTTTTTGTCTTGAGACTATCACTGACATGCTAACTTGATTAAATATATATATTTGTGGATTCACATCATGATAAGTGGGGTGAAGTGTGTGTAGCTAACCTTCCATCTTTCTCTAAAGTTTGCAGGTTTTTTTCTGTCTGCACGAGGAGGCTGCAGACAGAAAAGGCAAAGCAGCAGATTTCCTACAGAAGAGTGCACACAGGGGCGCTCCCAGTAAAGAAGCCAAATTCTGCACTGCAGTGGATTTCTTCAGGTGTGTAAGTGCATGCGTGTGTGTGTGTGTGTGTGTGTGTGTGTGTGTGTGTGTGTGTGTGTGTGTGTGTGTGTGTGAGAGTGTCTGTGTGTGACTGAGCAGTAGGCTGTACACTCAGTTTTCGGATACTTTCTCATTAACATTGTCAGAACCTGCAGAAGCTTTTTGGGGTACATGTGGAGGTCGCCCCTCCTGGAAATCTGTGCCACCAGACCACCCAGCCCCAGCCGCCCCCCCTCCACCTCCTCCCCTTGTTCTCCTCACATCACAGGAACAGTGTGGTGGCTGGTTTGACGCCGCCTGTGCATTTGGATCTCAGACTTCCTGCAGGCCTCCAGACCAGAGAGCTGCTACAGGATTCAGAAAGTGGATTTTTTTTATGTGAACTTCCCGGAATTCAATTCAAAGCAAAGACCGGCTCACTGTTCGTTCACTTTCATTGCACTCAGAGGACTTTTGGATAACGAGGGTTGGACCTGCTCTTCAGGGGACTTGAAGGACTACAAAGGTGTCACATTTCACCTCAGGGATCAGATTTTTATCACTGTGTCGACACAGCACATCTCAGGCGCCGCTCACACCGGTTTCCCAGACTCACTGAGTTTCTCCTCAGGACTTTTTGATATTTTTCCAAGACGTTCTTTGTAGTTTCACTCTCAGGCGAAACCCAACCAACATATGAACCCCCGTCGCCATGGCTTCTGACAGCTTCCAGTACAGGGCGCTCTTTGAGTACAAACGTGAGCGCGGCGACGACATCAGCCTCCAGCTGGGCGACCTCCTCGTCGTCACCAAGGCCTCGCTGATGGCCAGGCCGGGCGTGGACTACCAGGACGGGGACGAGCGGAGCCCCAAAGGCTGGCTGCACGGCACCAACGAGAGGACCAAGGAGACGGGAGACTTCCCGGGGACTTTTGTGGAGTACGTCGGCGCGGTGAGAGTTGGCCCACCTGCGGCCAAATCCTGGACCAGGCCCGTACCGCCGACCCCCGGGGGGACGCAGGACGCCGTGGGGCTTCAGCCTCCTGGAGCAGCTGCTGCTTCAGGTGAGTGCTGCGTCAGCTGGATCAGTGCTCGGGTCTATGTGGATGTTTGTGGTGGCTTATCATTCGGACATTTACCAACAAACTTTGAATCTCAAAGCTTCAAAGTGTGCCAGTCTGTGTTGTTGTTCTGGATCTGAGTCCAGCATGAACTATGATTCTGGATCTGAATATTCTCAGCTCAAAAGTCCTGTTTAGGGTTAGTGGTCGTCTGAGGGCCTATCAAGGTTTCTGGGATTAAAGATGTTATTTAGGAGGCTCCAGTCTGTGTCCTGATCACCTGTCTGACTTGAAACAAAACATAACACCGGTGTAACGTTTAAAATATTTACAGCCAACGATACCATGACCCTTAAGTTGATGCAGACTCCAGCAGAGTCCCCTCTTTCTTCCACACAAGCACAGGATGCCATCCCGCCCAAATCCACCAGATCCTGGATATTTGTTTCCACAGCAACATTAATAGAAGTCCTCGAGGCACCTGATATTAGGTAATCTCATGCATACTGTCTCAGTTGGCAACGTTTTGGTACCGCTGTTGACCTTTGCCTCCCTGCTTTAGATCATGTGCAACACACAGGCTGTGACTGGAGATCATTTCTTCTCTCATTCATTTAGAAACGTTCCACTAATCAAACCAATCCCACCCCTGTTACCCTCATAGAAACCCCCTCAGGAGTCCCTCCTTTTACCTGCACCTTGCAGACACAATCATTTGTAGATGTTGGTTTGGGGTTTCTGCTCTCCAGGTGATTTGTAGAGTTTGTTGTCTAGTCTGAAAAATGACACCATCACTGTGCTTTTAATGTCAGAGTCTGGCATTAAAAGCACAGTGATGATGTCATGGCGTGTTGACACTATCTGAGTGTTTCTGTGTTTCCTAGAGTGATTCCATTTGAGTGCGGCCTTGATTCTGTTATTTTCTAAATGCAGTGAGCTTCACAAGCGAGTCAGCTCACTGCAGGAAACGAGTCTAAAGTTTGGCTCAGTGGAGATTCTTTCTCCTTCACTTTCTTTGTAGTTCTTCATGCAGAAAGTTTATTTTTTCATTTATCCAGGGTTTGAGATATCAGCCTGAAGCTCACAACTTAAAGAAACGACTCTTTGCAACACCTGGACTCGTCAAACCAAATCAGTGAAAGGAGATCACTGGAGCAAAGGGAGGACGGGTTTTTAAAACAATTCAAACATTGTTAAACATAACTGGCCGATAACCTCCCTGTTTGCAAACATTAGCACATTGGTAAATAATGAGGCATGCACCAATGACAGTGTCTGTGTCTGTTAGCAATGGCGAGCATGTTTAGCTAACTGCTGAGTCAGAGAAGAGGTTTTGGATTGGGCAGAAGACGTCGCCTGTTTGACAAAGTGTGATCAGTGTGTGTTAGGTGGGGGTTGTTTCTGTATGAGATGGACAGTTATGAAATGGTGAAACAGACTGTGGATCATCTTAGATTTATTCAGCCATGGTCAGACAACACAGAAACACAACACACATCGCTGACCCATGCTGACCAAGATCTCACAACCATTGACAATCATTGGCAAAGTGGCCATCATGGGCAAAATGGCAAAATGGACCAAAGTCTTCATCACACAGTGTTGCTTATATTCTGCTAGAAGGTACAGCCAACAAATTCCTTTCCATTTGGGTACATCACTATAAAACAATAAAGATGACATGACACTGATTTGTATACGTATCAGATGTAGACTCTCTGTCTACCAAACAGTTGTTGACAACATATAGTTGGCTCCTATCCATTTATAGATCTGCTACTACTTAGGTGCTTCACCCATATAAGGTTAACGCTTCACAGACCCAAAAGAAGAATTACTGTGAGATGGTTTACACAATTTAAAGATATGTCCACAAAATGATCAAGATGAATGAATCCATGAAAATACGTACTAACAGTGTGGGACTCGATCTCCAGTTTTACAGTTTGTAAGAAGTGTTCCAGTGACTTTGATTTTAAAGAGGTTTTATGGCGCTTCTTCTTCATGGCTGTCAGCGTTACGCGATCAAGGTTGGAGAAACATAGGGACGGAAATTGAGAAGATTTGATTGATACCAACGGCAATATTGATTCTGCTTATCGATCCAACTCTTTATCTACTCCTGCCGGTATCAAATGAGAGAATATTTGGTTTTCATTCCGGTCTTCAGTCAAATAAAGAGCCTAGCTTACATGCGCTATGCTAATGCTACCGACGTCGTCGAGCGTCCAACACATGGCGCTCCTGATATTTAATGCCGTGCTGCGTCGACAAATTTCACACACGTCTTCAGACATTGCACGCTGAGATGTTAGCATGATTTTGCGTCAAATTTATAAGAACACTTTGGATCGCTTACGTCTCCTGTCCACCATGATTACTTCCTCGACTCCTTCATTTTTGTTTGCCCAGACTCCCTCTCCTGTCTTTGTTTTTCAAGGCATGTGGAACTAAGTGGAAGGCGATGATGTGGATGGCTCAAAGTAGTTTTGTTCTTGATTCCCATCCCTAGAAATAAATGCTTTCACTTTCTTTCCTCTCAGTGTTCAGGGTGGTTTCTTTTCTCCATCTGATGGGAAAACACCAATCTGTGACTTTCTGCTTTCCTCTGTGACCTCTCACTGTCGTCTTATTTAAAATGACCTTCATTGACCTTTACAGTTCTGATCCAGTAGTGTGTCAAGGTGGCCATGTTTGGGGGGGTTTTGGGGGACAGACAGAGCTTAACCTTCCTTCAGTATCAGATCGAGTGTAAACAGCGCTCTGTGGTTTGGTGCTGATTGCCTGACAGTTATTCTCACTGGTTGTGTCTGCTCTCCTGTGATTTGAGGATGAAGCGGCGACCTCCACCTTCACCTGCTGCACGAGCTCTTGGAGGAGCAGATCCTGGACCGTCTCTCCTGTGGACTCTGCAGGTCCCAGACACATTCAGACATGTGATCCAGCATGTACTCGCACTGCTTGCTCAGTTTTAATAATGATAAAGTCTTCGTGTATGTGTCAGTGTGTGAGTCAGTGTGTGTGTGTGTGTGTGTCAGTGTGTGTGTCAGTGTGTGTGTGTGTGTGTCAGTGCAGCTGCATGTTTGATGATTTATTTAGGACCGGATAACGAGGACTTGAGCCCAAAATATAAAAGCCTTTTTGAAACAGGGCTGCTCCACTTTTAAAAAGCCCTCGTGAACGCTGCAGGCTTTGATGGGGCGTCTTTACGGGGTCGTGTGCGGTTAGTCAGTTTTTTTTAGCCTCCGCTGTCAGACTGACTTTCTGATCTGTGTTTACGGCTCTTCATTTGCTAAATAGGTCAGTCGCAGAGCAATGTTCTCTCCTCTCCTTCCTCCGCCTCTAGGCTTCGCTTTAATTGTCTGGCTGCCCATCTGTTTTATGGACGTGGGGTTTTTGGTCCTGCTGCATAAATAACGTCCGCTCATGGGGTAAATATTGTTCTCCTCCTTTCTCTGTGTGCTCGCTGTGCTGATACTTTTTAGTTTCATCGTGTGTGAGGGAGCTGAGCCACTCGTCCATCCATCCATCATCCATCAGCCACACAAGGTTGGTGTCTGTCCTGAATAATTGATTGGCGGGCGCGCTGACATGCCACATTCCTGCAGTCACAAATCACCAGGAGCAGCAGCAGCGGTGGAGCTGTGTGCTAGCAAGAGGAGGAGGAGGAGCAGGAGCAGGAGCAGGAGCAGGGAGGCCGCTCTGTTTCCTCACTCTGTTTTTGAACAACACTAGTGCACATGTTTTTTTTTTTAATTTTCTTCCTGGAACTGACTTGATGAAGGCTCACTCTCAGATTCAGATGAAGTCATCTATAATGCAGTGAGTCAGTGAGAGCGCTCCGTGTGACCGCGGCGGCCTGCAGCAGCTCACTGTTCTCATAGCTGGGGCGGGAAAACGGCTCCAAGACGGATAAGAGAGGGTCTCGACTTAGAGATGTACTGTTAGCAAACACTGCTTCAAGCTGCAATAAACCCTCTGTTTGAATAATCAGGAGACTTCACCTGGAGCCGGGGGGGGGGGGGGTGGTGACCTTTACTCCCTGTGATCACTGCACGACCATAGACTGTCTGCACGCCACCTCTACCATCTCCGTGCTCTAATCAACCTGCTGCTGCATGTTTCCTGTTCTCCAGGATGTTCTTCTCCACTTCTCTTATCTCTTGTCCACTACTTCTGCATCGTTCTTTTTACTTACCTCAGGAGACCCCCCTCCCCCCTCCCCCCTCCCCCCTCCCCCCTCCCCAGGAATAAGTTGACGAGCAAACCAGAGTGAAAAAGGAGCGAGAGAGAATGTGTGACTCGTCTAAAGACACTCTGATGGTGCTTCACCTGCAGGATGCTGTACTTCAGTAACACATGAGTCATCAGGTGGACATGTTTCATCTCTGGGTCTGTTGTCTCTTCAAACAAGTCCGGTTGCCTTTGGCTCAAGCTTTGAATGTTCGGGTCATGTTTGAATAAATTAGCTGTAAAGGTGGATGTGACCAATCAGAAAACCTGCAGTAAAGTCAAAAGCTCAGAAGATGTAGAGCATAGAAGAAAATTTAATTTTAAGCATCAGTTTGCGAGGACAACTTTAAAACAGAAGTGTATTTCTGTCATTGGAATTAAATTGTGGAATTCTTTAAATAATGATTTGAAGGGTTGTGTTCAAATATTTCAGTTTAAGAAAATGTACAAGAACAAAGTTATCAGACGGTATGAAAGTGGCAGTTAGTGTGTTCTGTGTGTTTTCCTTCTTATTTCTGAGGAAGTGAAGACTGAATTGTCAGATTTGTTTTAGGTTGGCATGATATTCATTCATTGATTGTAACTGGACAGACCATCCAGACATTTATTGTTGCTTTTTGAGTAAGAGGAAGACAAAACAAGATGTATTCTTCTCCCTGCTCCTTTCCCTACATGGGATAAAGTGTGAATTGTTTTTTTTCTCTTTTTCATTTCTGTTGTGTGTTCTGACATGTACG